>NC_072740.1:39534970-39834970 GCF_026930045.1 Uloborus diversus | reverse complement strand
TTCCTGAATAATTTTAATGAAATAGAATATCTACAGTATTTCATCATGAAGTCGAATAGTTTGATGATCTTTACATATGAAATTGCCTGGTGCACATTGCAATTGTCGTGATTAATAAATATTACAGCATTAACTGTATCGACCGTAAAAATATATTAATTTTCATTTTGAGTTAACATTTTTAATATGTACTACATCAGCTGCTTACTCAATTATATAATATTGTACATCAGGTGCCTACAACTTTATAACGTACATCAGGTGCGTACACCTGATGTACGTTATAAAGTTGAAATACAATCATGTAACTGAACATCATAATTACAAACTCAAGATGTCAACTAAAAGAAAGTCATAATCAGTCGTAATTCGACAATATTTTTCTAAAAGCTGACAAATACCTGCAATTTCTTAAAATTATTTATGTTTATATACCCAGCAAGAAACGAGTGTTTTAATTAATAAAACGCGTTTTAGAAGCATTGTTGTTTATTGTATTATTGGACAAATGAAAAAACATCTTCATCATGAAGTACGTATGTCCTTCGATGCCATCTTATGTATTCAAAATGTAGTTCCAATGTTGGTTGGATATTTGAAGGATTGCACCATTTTCCGAGCAATGAATCATTCTTTTAATACTTTCTTGCAATCTTAAGCACAAGAAGAAATTGAGTCAATGGCTGGAAACTCTTTCACCTTGAATAACAAATTGAACCAAAGCAATTTTCTCTGCAATTTTGCTGCCTCTCAATTAATTTATATTTGCACCACCAAAACTTCTCTTTGAAAATCGCTCTTAGAAGCAAGACTTGTTCTTAATTGTTGAATAAAATACAGTTGAAACCTAACAAAAAAAAAAAAAAAAAAAAAAATTGGTATGCTTGATCATACTTTTCTTTTTTGAAAAATGGAGAACATATAATCGCGGATAATAAATTTGCACACAAGTGAAAAAGAAAGGAACACGAGATATTCGTCATCTATATTTACACATTGTAATCAAGTGGAGCAGTAATGGAAGGGTTAAACAGGTTTCCTTTTTGGTAGCTTCCATCTTTAAAAAAAAATATATATATATAAGAAAACCATCTTGTATTTACAATGCTTATTTATGTCAGCTGTAAGAAATTGTGTACCTTTTATTTGGTTAAATTCAATGATAAACATATGACTAAAAAAGTGTCTCGTAATGTTTTCAAATACCCACAAACTGTACTATAACGGATAAAACTGAAAGTGCAATACAAACTAACACGGAATCTGCCTTTTCTCAATCAATATGCATTAGAAAAGCAAAGGCTTTCTTTTAAAAACATTTTTAGAAAAAATTTTTTAAATATTTTTCTTCTAGTTAAATACAACCGCAAACAAATGAAGAAGTAGGTATGTCTTAAAATGCTTGTCGATGGCTGAAAAATGTAGTACTACGGAGAAACATTTACAACTCTTATTTTTATTTAAAAAAGAACAGAAAGAAGAGACTGCTAAAAAAGGGGGAAGAAAAGAAAAAGAAAAAAAAAAGGCAGTCGGGGCAGAGAGGGGGGCGTGAGAGCGAAAGAATGTTACAGCACGCCGCTAACTCTCTCTCTCTCTTCTTCTTTCAATCCTTTCCTGGGCATCTCCTCTCGTTTTTCCCTCTCCCTTTAATTAGTAATCAGCTGAAGTGCGTCATAAATTAAAAATTATAATTCCCTGCTCCAGGGCGGGGGAGGGAATGCATAGGCAAGTAGCTCCAAAAGCAAATGGCGGTACATCCCGTTCGTCAGTCATTAAAAACACACACGTCAATTAGTCGATAAGACAGTGCACGGAGCTTCCACGAAGGGGTCTGGAGGGGAGGGTGGAATGTTCCACACACACCACCCCTTTCGAACTTCCACCCCCATCGAGTCAAAAAAGGCGCGAGCGATTCATGTCATCGCCAGAGAAAACCATTACTAATATCGACGGGGCCCCCCGAAAAATGTCGTCTACATTTTTTCGGTGCATCTGTGTTTTTCGTAAAAATTAATAATGGGTAAAAAAAAAGAAAGAAGACAGCGTCAAAACGATGCGGAAATAATAACAGCGTTTAGACTGCACAAGCCTAAAAAGTTGCTTGTGCAGAGAGCGTTTCTCGCTCATTGCGTTGCTGATGTAGTCCAAGATTATAAATTTCGTGCAAGACGTGTCCGATTATTGTATCAGCAAGTCTCGGTCAGTTTACAGGAAAACAATTTGCGCCTAAATCATGTTTGGGATTCACGTCGACTTATAAAAATAAGGTTTGTCGTTAGCAGTATCTCTATTCACAGCTAAGGTTGATTAAGGTCGACTTAAAAAGTAAAGCATAAAAAAAAAATAATAATAATTAGAATATTCTTAAAATGATTTTCTCTCTTGATATTGTAAGAAATTTTTAGAAGGATCTTTTGCGATTAATGCAAGTAATTTAAGAATATAATTTTAAAACATGTACTTTACTTCTGTTCGTGTCACAACATTATTTTCTTTCCTTTTTTTTCATGCTAAAGTTAAAAAACAAAGCACTGACGGTGTGCAAAGTTTCTCATCTTTTCAAAAGATATTTTTTGCAACTATCACAGTAATCAAAACCTTACTTTTTGCTTCTAAATTTTTATGGGATTTCGTTTCCGTCGAAAAAAATCGACATTTTTTTTTATTATTATTGAAAGTAAACGTATTTCCTACAAATGCCATGTATTAATGTTCTCTAATATTGCTTGAGATTCATCTTAAATTAAATATTTATGCTCTTAAACTTCCCACGAAAGAAAGATTTTAACTGAGAGCTGTGTTGGCTGCAAAGTATCATATAGTATAACTGCAAATTTTCGTTGTTTAACAAGTTTTAAATCAATTGAACAAATTTTTAATCTTTTTTTTCCTTTACAAAATGTCCGAATCTCTCTATGTTAGTTATGAACAATAAACGTATTTCCAAAACATTCCGCAAATGTAAATATAGGGTAGACCGGGGCACATTTACGCATGGGGCACGTTTACGCAGTGCCCCTTTTTCAAAACGAATTATGACTGGAGAGCCAACAGTCATAACAGATTGATGCCACTTCCTAGCAAATATTCTCACAAGTTTTTGAGCATCAGTCGAGCTTCGGTTTAGCAAGCAGAAAAAAAAAATCTGCTTTCCACCAAGTTGAGTAAATTTTATGTTCAACGTTTTGAAGCTTATTGTGAAGAAACTAATACTTGGTTAAGAGAGGACAAATATATAAAATCAGCAGAATTTCATTCTTTTTTGAGAATTGTATTTGTATGAACTGAAATGTTATTTAAATTTTTTTGCACGTTAAAAACAAATTCAAACTTGGCGACGGGGGTTCTTACTGTGTCTTACTTGAACGTGCCCCTGGCTTTTTTTTACTCCAAACTGTCTCAAACCTTTTTTAGTATTTTCCGGCTATTCAATTTTGAAAATTACCATTTAGCTTTTAATTACGTAACACATTCGTATTTTATAGCTCACAATCATATAGTGTTGTCTTCATGCCCCTTCAGCTTTAACTTTATACTTCATTCATTCTGTAATAAATTTGCTTTGTTTTAACAATGGTGAGACGTTATGCTCAAAACAATAACAGAACCACGTTAGGAGTCAAAAGAAATATGCGTAATCGTGCCCCGGGTCCGGGGCAAGTTTACGCACCGACTTGAATTCAAAAATATTTTTTTTAACGGTTAAAAACACAAACTGAGCAACAACTGAATATACCAATTTTGACTCCATTTACTGCTTTATAAACCCGCAATGTCTAAAATTTCCTACGTTAAAAAAATTAGAAAATTCATTGAAAAAAATCCACGTAAACGTTCCCCGGTCTACCCTACTCTAAATTTATTTGAGACTTAATGTATTCTTTAGAAATCTCACAAAATTAACAGCTTAACTGTCAGCTAAGTTTGTTGCATAATACCTTAAAATGGACAGTTATCCTTCGACGTTATAGCAATTTTTTAAAACCCGTCAATAAATTTTCTAAAATCATCTTTTTGAAAACCGTGTTCTATAAATAAGAAAACGCTCTGTATGTTTTTCGGTGATACTTACCAACTTATTTAACCCAATTCACACGTTGAAGATTTAAAACCAATAATATTCTGTCTAAAAATTTTAATAAGAATAGTTTCTATTACTTTTAATTAAAATTGAATTAATACTTGTATATTATTAAATGTAATGAAATGAAAAATACAAAATGTTAATTTATTGTTTGTTTAATTAGAAATACTCTTTGATTATGTTTTAGAAAGGGGGATGATAAGTGAACAAAATGCCATTTTGGTACATTACTTGAGTAAAATAAATATTAAAATATATAGAAATTTTACTTTTATTATTTTGTCAAACTCCATTCTAAAAAATATTGAAACCCCTAAAAATATATGAAATACAACGCCAGCTCAGTCATTTCCAAACGAGGACTGCAGTTTCGTGCTTATTAGCACTCATCAGCCCGGCATAGGAAAGTGACTGAACTGGAGATGGAAAACCTCTTAAGGAAGCCAAGTGGTGCGAAACAAACTGGTAGCTAATATAGAATTAGCAGACCAGACGAGTGACCGACGCAATGGTTCGGTTCAACTCGAATATTGAAGGCAAGGCATGGTATATTCAGTAAATTACCGCCCAATAGCCAGGGCTAAAGCAGAAATACATGAAATACACCGCCAGCTCAGTCATTTCCAACCGAGGACTGCAGTTTCGTGCTTATTAGCACTCATCAACCCGGCATAGGAAAGTGACTGAGCTGGAGATGGAAAACCTCTTAAGAAAGCCAAGAGTGCCAAACAAACTGGTAGTTAATATGGAACTAGTGCAGACCAGACGAGTGACCGAAACAATGGTTCGGTTCAACTCGAATATTGAAGAAATGACTGAGCTGGCGGTGTATTTCATGTATTTCTGCTTTAGCCCTGGCTATTGGGCGGTAATTTACTGAATATACCATGCCTTGCCTTCAATATTCGAGTTGAACCGAACCTTTGTTTCGGTCACTCGTCTGGTTTGCGCTAATTCCATATTAGCTACCAGTTTGTTTCGCACTCTTGGCTTCCTTAAGAGGTTTTCCATCTCCAGTTCAGTCACTTTCCTATGCCGGACTGATGAGTGCTAATAAGCACGAAACTGCAGTAATTGGCTGGAAATGACTGAGCTGGCGGTGTATTTCATGAATTTCTGCTTTAGCCCTGGCTATTGGGCGGTAATTTACTGAATATACCCTAAAAATATGCATAAGTTATATAAAAATCCCTAAATTATGAAGAAGCCATGAAATTTTCTGTAAGATTGAACCCTATATTTATCTCAAAATACCGTACAAAACTAATATATCATTTTTAAAGTAATAATAATTTTAGACCTATAGTCCAGTATTTTTTTTTCTGTTATTCTTAATTCGTAGAAATTTTATTTTTCCACTGACAAATTTACCTTAATTCCAAGCAGTTCCTTTTGCCAATGCTTCCATAAAAATACCAAATTTTATAGAATAAAAATACGAAAAACACGAAAACAGATTAAATATTTATCTTCAAAATTTCATTACGTACTATAAACATAATGCAGGAAAATTACCACATTCGAAACACATTTTTGTTGTTCAAAAGCCTTTTGAGGTAGCATAGCTTTTGTTCAGGTTCTTCATTTAATTTTCAAAATAATTAACGATCAATATAAATGCGGGAGTTTATTTATTCATACTTCCTGATCAAATTGGCAGAACTAATTCAGAAAAAATATTGACAGTAGTATTAACAATAATAATATTTTCATTGACTCATAACACGTTTTTTTAAACTGAAAACAGACTAGATTATTTTTATCTGCACAAAAATTTTGGCGTAATACTCGGTCGTTTACCAGAAAACTCATTCAAAAAATAAATAAATAAATAAAATCTGAACCCCCTCCTTCCCTAAAAAAGAACAAAGATTATGTTAATGCACTTTATTTTTTCATTCACCAACTTTGGATAACTATTAAGAAGTAAAAAAATAAAATTTTAAAAAAAGGACAAAATCTTACCAATATGCGAACGATATGTTGCTTAACTAAAGCAGTTTTTAAATGTTTCTACGCCTAAAACGAATTCGAAAGAAAAAAAAACTATTTTAATACTGCTTAAGATAATTTTTTAACATTTTTACTTACTATTTCTATCGTTATTGTCACTAATTTCTAGTTTGTATTTATTTTTCACTAAAATTTAGTTCCAAACTATTTGAAGGCATATAATTGAGATCCGTTTTTTTATTTTGAAATTATTATTATAACCAATGAAAAATAGCACGAATGAATTGGGAATAAAAGGCTGTGTGAACTTGCGAAACAAACTCTATGTTGGTATACCCCAATAGGCTAGCTTAGCTTGATACAAACTTCTTGTTTTCAATTGAATTTTTCCAACGTTAAGCTGTATTTAAACATAGTAATTAAAATATTTTAAACAATTACGTTATTTGTTTATAGAAGAAAGATCAACGATATATTCTGAAACTAGATTTTAATGTTAATTAGTTGTACACTTTCGACTTTAGGTAGTTGCATATAAAAGACAACCTTTCTGAATTTGGACATGCAGGACAGCAAAGTGTCAACCTCCATTTTTAGACACAAGTACACAAAGCAAACTTTTTCTCTTATTTTTCTAAGCAGAAAGGGTTTCTATAAAGGTTCCTTCCGTAAACAAAAAAAGTGACTGTCTGCATTTAAACATAATAATTAAAATATTTAAAAAAATCAAGTTACTTGTTTATAGATTAAAGATCAATGGTATATTCTGAAACTAGATTTTTAATGGTAATTAGTTATGCACTTTAGGTAGTTACAAATGTAAGACAACCTTTCTGAATTAGGACATGTATGACAGCGAAGTGTCCAACATCCATTTTTAGACAGAAATAAACAAAGCAAACCTTTTCTGTTTTCTTTTTTTTTTTAAATTTTAATTTATTTTTCAAAATTTCACCAATCAACTATTAAATAATAATTATAAAATTAATTAATGGGGAATGAAATATAATAACGACAACTTTCTTCTGAAGCTGTTTTGAAATGATGTGCTTTTACATAGTATTATTAAATGCATTACTTAATTTAAATTGTCTCAACCTGGGTGCCAGAAAAAAATGCGGCTTTGTAAGAAAGGTTTCTTAATTTCTGCAAATAAAACTAATTCGTAAAAAATCATTGTCTTGATATCGAAAATGCAATGAACTAACCGAATACAGTTGACAAGTCATAAATTATAGACTTTCAGCAGATGTATTTCAAAACTCAGGAATATCATGAAATAACGATACCACTCTTGATAATACATTTATGTACTATTTTTATTACTTGACTTTTCATATTTTTTTAGTAATGCAAAAAACTCATGTGCGGTACAATATCGCTGCTACAGTAATACATCTGTATTCCAGAATTTTTATGAAATTTAGTTTGCAAGTTTGCCTAGTCATGACATTTTTTTTTTCTTTTTTTTTGACGTACTGAAGCGAATTTACTTTAAAGCTCATTTTTCTTTTGGTTCTTGGTAAAAACTTATAAAACTGGCAAAAAAAGTTAAAAAAAAAATTTTTTTGAAGAAGTTTTATGTTTAAATAAGGCGTTTTCTGTACATTACGACGCCCTCCATTAAAAAAAAAAAAATCTTGCATAGTGAGAAAAAAAACTCATATATCATGTTTTTCAGATGTTCATTGTCTGTGTTTTGTTCTACTATAATTCAACAACTGCCAGTTATTTCTGAATTAGGGGTCAAAAAAATTACGAAATGCAAATTTTCCAATCTTATTTACGACTGAAAACAAAACATTATAAAAAATGTATAAATACGTTTTCTTAGTTCATAGGAGAAAACATCTGTTCTATAGTACTGAACACTGGTACGAAATTTCAGGCAATTATTTGAAGAACTTTTTACACTGTTAATGTGGTGTACGACTAAAATTAGTTTCGGAGAAAAATGCACTTAAAGATTTGCAAGCACTAAGTGTGTCAAAATCGGTTGCCAAATTTTGAAGCACGAAAAATGAATAAATTTTAAAAATAATTAACGAGCTCCAATTAAGGCTTGCCTTTATTAATACTTTTCAACTAAACTAATTGAAATTCCATTAAACATACACCTTCGGTATCGATAGCTAACTTCCGGTTCGTTCTTTTTCATTTCTCTTGACGAAAAAGCTGCTGTAACTTCCAAAATAATGCGAATTAAAGCAAAAGTAAAGTATTTTTAGAAAGCAGAGATTTCAAGCATTTAGAGTTTACCATTTAAAAGAAATAAAGCCTTTTCATAAAAATTGGCAATTTTACACTCGGCACATACCGTAAGAGAGCCGAGGTCCTTAATTTAAGGAAATGTTTGATGCAGTGGCTTAAGTAAAAAAATCTATTGCACCAAAACATCTTACTTCGTACTGTAACGTGATACTTTGTGTTATGTTTTAGCAATTCTATATGAAATTTAATAAAAAATGTTGGTTAGTTTGACTGGAATGATAGGTGCAAGTTGCGGTCCGCGTTACTGCATTAAACTATTGTTGACGGTCTAAACAAGACAAAAAGGGAAAATTTTTTAGTTAATCCCGCTGATAACAACAATGTTGCTTTCAAAATACTGAAATGCAAGATAAATATCACTAAATTCTTTTTAAATGCACATGTTCGATGCGTAAGCCTTTTGTTACACAACAAACACCTAATCTGCATTCCAGCTCGTTCCACACTCCGAGTGATATATTTTATGGGGAGGCGTCAAAGACACTGTATGTCAATGTCTGATGCCAAACACTACAATAATGCATTTGTGCAGCTTTTAGAACCAGTGGCAGTGTATTACTCTATGTGTGGCACGGACTGGAATACAAGTTAGATGATGTCGTATACGAAAGGTTCCGAAACGGCGAATTTATAATTGAAGGGTTTGCAGCAACAAAGAGTTAACTCCATTTTGTATTTTTGGGAAATCTCCTAGAGTTAACTCCATGTTGCCTCAAGTGAATTATGCAGCTTACTCATTTTAGCGAATAACTTGAGAACTATCAACCGGAGATAACTCATTGTTAAACCAAACGAACGTGAGAACTATCAACCCGAGATAACTCCTTGTTGAACCAAACGACCAAAGAATGGAGTTAACAGTTTGTTGCTGCAAACTCTTCAATTGAACAGTTCACACAATGTGCTTATACAACGCACATTTGTGTAATTGAACTTTATTGGGGAAAACTATTTCTCTTTGAATTCTTTTAGCATTTATTGCTCTATGCACAGTAGTTTCGAAAATATGATTTTTTTGAAATGGGTCCATCATTTGAAAATAACACAACGAAGTTGTGTTATTTTCAAATGCCACACTCGAGGCAACTGCAATCGTTCAACATCCCTTCAAGCCTCAAAATAAATCCGGAAGCTTTGCCGAAAGTTAAGAAAAAATGTTCAATCTCCCTTAAAGGGCTGAACATGTTGGAAAACATTTGCATTTCTCTGTAAATGAATATTATCTCAATTAATTCATAAAAATAACATCCGAAGCTCTTCATCGCCCGTCCACCAATTTTTGGCGTTAATTATGCCCTCAATAACAAGTTAACGTTGGATGGATCCTTGACTTTCATTATCTTAACGATAAACTGTTTGCTTTTAATGAAGGTGGAAATTCTTGGCGTTGGGAACTCAGACAAGAACAAAAAAAAAAAAAAAAAAAGATTTTCTACCTAGTGGAGAGAAAATTATTTTTTCTCAAGAAACGTTAAGTAAGGCTTCAGTAAAGTTAATGCAATAAAGAAAAAAAAATCAAGCGTTGGTAAGATATTTACTTTTGTTTACAAACAATTATAATTGAAACACAAGCGTATAAGGAAAATCTTGTGATTTTAAATGTTTTCTTATATATATAAATATATTCTTTTTCACCGATTTAGTCGATTGCATTAAATCATTAAATAAATTGAGGGACGCAGAGCAAAAAATACTTTCTTTCTTAACTACGTAAAAGATACTAATAAAGAATGAAAAAAAAAATGTGTTAAACATTCAAATGTTGCTTTTTTTTCCCTAAAAAGACTACAATTTTCTACGGAGTTGATGCTGTTAATAGATATTCATTAGTAAATAAAACTAAATGTAGGACTTTTTTCAGATTGGAAGGAAAAAATCTGAAGTTGTTTGCTGCTTTTTTTTAACTTTATGTACTCAAAAAAGCAAATTTTCCTCAAATTAAAATTTTTTCGTTGCAATTTAAACTTGGTACATAGGTAAGGGGTTAGTTGGACAAGAAATAAAAAAATCACTTCGTTTTGGTAGCATACAAACTTGAACTAAAGTATTAAGCTCTGCATTAGTTATATTTAGTACTAGCGGTACCCGCACGGCTTTGCCCGTAGTAGAAAATTAAAAGGTCGTTTGGTTCGCCTGTATATTTACAAATAATGGATGATGAATTTCTCGCCAATTTGCTATGTTCATTTGCTCGCATATGTTACGGTTTCACGGTATGATAACTTGGAAATTTACTCGTCCACGTTATGATAATTCCCTCGGTAAAATGTTCTTAAAATTGGAATTGAAAAAGAACAAAATCGAATTTTTGAAAAATCGCTTCGAGGTGCTCATCCCTATGCTACGAACTAATTCTGTGAAAAAATTCATGAAATATCGGCCGAACGGTCTAGGTGCTATGCGCGTAACAGCATACAGAGATCCAGACATCCAGAGACACAGACTTTCAGCTTTATTATTAGTAAAGATGGATGACTTGAAGGAATATTTCTAGGTCGTATAAAAAGTAAGATTTCAGCGTGTTTACATCCAAAAATAACTAATGCTATTGAACAGTAAGCCGTCACCATAAAGAATAGCTTATTTTCTAACAAAAGAAGCTTGAGAGCTTTGGAGTCCTCAGAAGTGAGCTCCCACGCAAATTAAGTGCCGAGTCTAGTTTATATAGCATTTTTATTTTGCATCAAGTTTTCTTAGGTTATTAATCCAAGTAATTTATTTGTTATGAATTATATCTTACATTTATTAAGCCTAGTTACTCGTTTGTTACAAATCATTTCTATATATTTTTTAAAAAAACAATGCATATGTAGGGAAATGTTGGGCAAAGTGAAGTAGTGGAGTAAAATGAAATGGTGAAGTACTTACTTCGCTTTTAGTGCCACTTATCTACTCATATCAAATAACCATGTAGTAATATATGTAGTCTTTTTCAGTCAAGAAAAAATTACCTTTGACAATTACTCATCAGCGTTAAGTTTACAACACATAAAGTTTTTAGACAACAATTTTTGAAATCGATCTTTCTTAAATTAATTTTCTCATAAACTTTGATTTGATTTTTTTTAGGTTCTTATGTTCGCTGTTATTGTTTTTCAAATGTTTAAATAGTATTTGAGAAAAAGTAAAACAAGGATAGATATTTTTCAAATAAAACTCTTTAATATTCAATAACCAACAAAGAAAGAAGAAATACATTTAAAAACTAAAATAACAAACAAATGCAAAATCTATGATACAAGTTTGAATTTGCACTCTGACCCTAAATTTCTGATGGATAAAATTGTCTTGAATTATTTTTAAAACAGCTTCCTCTTCAATTCATTCTCTGAACTCATACAATGTTTTGGGTCAATTGAGGATTCAAAAAGGATTTAAAAAAAAGATACTAAAACTAAAATTTTGAAAAAATTTCACTTAAAGACTGTTTGACAAAGTAACCCCAAATCATAGACTCAATGATAAAAAAGAAAATAATTTTTAAGAACTTAAGCTTCATATAGTTCTGTTGAAGTTTCAAGACAAACAATGTTAGTACACATGCATTTATAAAGTTTTTAAAAATAAATATTTAATTAAAATGAATTTATCATATAGAGAAAAGAAAGGTACGTGTAAACAAAGAGCAAATATAATCATGGTATGTTTTACTAAGATAACTTCAAGCAAAACATCTTGAAAAATTCCCATATAATTGCTGTACCAGTTCTACATGTTGGCTAAACATTTAAGAGCAACGAGCTATTTTATGCTTCTACGGTGGCAACTTTGTTTTACAAAATGGTGTACGTAATATTATCCCAGCCTTCTTAACGTGAAAACGTTTTCTAAACTAACTCTAACTAATAAGCTAAACTTAATTATTAAATACCTTTATTTGTGCGCTCAAATATGTTTATGACGATGTTTATTAATACATTTATTTTTTTGTAACACTAAGAATTCTATTTTTTGCGAGTTTGTTCTAAGGTTGATGGTATGGCACTTGTGAACACAACATCTAGGGGTACACGTGAACAGTTCCCATATCCTCTCCGTAATATTAATGTTTGTGTAGGATATTATCTGTGCTAAAAAATGCAAATATTTATAATTGCTATTTTTCTATAACCAGTTTGTAAATAATTCTTCTTCTTATTATTAGATATGTATTTTTTATTACTTTTTGTTTTTTAACTTTTTCTTACTAAATAGTTGATTGACAGTTTAGTGTTATAATACTACTTACAGGGAAAAAAAAAAAAGACACACAATATTTTCATTCTATTAAAATCAGAATTTTAAAATCATTTATCAATACATTATCGCATTCTTTATGAAGCTTAAAAACAATATAAAATAAGAATATTTTTTTTTAAATAAAATATTCTTTGTACTATGTAGTCTTATAAGTTTTTTGTGTCTATCCAATAATCAAAACAGGCTACGAATTTAAAATTTGACAGTGGGCAGAGTTATATATTTTACTTTTTTTTCTTAATGAGAGAACTACTATACGATTCAAACTGAAGTAGTAAAAGTTACAAACCGTTTAAAGTAATTAGTATATAGGTCATTCTCACAGAAACGATCATTTTCATGTCATGTCTTGTTATTATAACTAACGAATTTTTTATAATACATATTTTTAGAGTTTTAAATTAATAATTTTCAAAATAGAGTAATTAAAGTACAATTTATATATTTTATTTTTACTACATTTTATGTGAGTCTAAAGTACCAAAATGTCATTTCCTCACTTTTCCCCACGGTTAGTAAAAAAATAAGCAAAATATATTTCTAAGAAAACAAACAATAAGTTTAAATTTTTGTGTTTTTTATTCTAAAACTTTAAATAATTTTAAGTAAAAAAAGTTAAAACTAAATTTTCATCAAAAATTAGTCCAGGTTTCGGTATTTCACCAGAAATTCAAAAAAAAAAAAAAAAAAAAGAAAAAGAAAGAAAAAGAGAATAAATGAAAATGGCCGGTGCCTTTTGGCGCTATAGATCATCTGTGACTATACATACATACAGACACATTTATTTTTATGAGGAAAAGTACTCCTCCCCCTCCTTTCCGGCCAGAAAATAATTTCTGGTTGATCCAGTAGTTATTTATTCAAATTATCATTGTGCTTCCAACGTAAACAAATCGAAACAGTTTAGTTTTTGAAAATATTAGTCATACGTTAGAAAGCTAATCGTTTTGTTTCTACAAAAGCAACAGCTTGTTCATCCTAACAAGCAAGAGCGAAAATATACCATTAAAGCATTTTTCATTTTCTCATTAAGGATCCATAATTATTTATCTGGGACATATACCTTAAAGGGATTTCCAGACATAAATAATTTATTGATGGGTCCTTTAACAAGATTTTCATTCTTTTTAGTTTACGAAGAAACGATCAATAATTTAATGTAGACTATGGAGCGTGAACTTCTTGCTGGAGACGCATACTAGGTCTAACATTGAATAAACAACTGAAGATGCTAGGAAATAAATTGCGGCCGTTGTTATAGCTCCCGTGTGCATTGTTAATCTCTTTACGAATAGCACATCGCTAAACTTGGCTCTATTTACTACAGTTTTTAGTTTTTGTTCATAGCTGGAGCGAATCGCCAAAAAAGAATCATTGGTGAGGGGCATTTCACCTTCAACAAACTGGCGTGTGAGCTTAGAAAAGAAACGGAGCAAGATTTCTTTGTGTGGTCGAAATAATTGCGAACCCGTTTCATTCAGAAACAGAGCTTTTTGGCGCATTGAGTTCATTAAAATTCTAACGTGTCTGTGGTTCTAGGAAGCATTGTTCTTCGCAAAGGCCCGTAAAGATTCTGCTCAAATGCCTTGGAAGGATTAAAAACCAGCCTCTTTATTTTTGATTAGTCAGTCTGGGCCGAGTAACTAATTAAGAAGGTATTAAACAAGCAGGAGCTGCATCGAAAAGCAAATGCAGTTCTTATAACGACTCTGTCTCCATGTTTATCATTTGCCCTCCACGAGATACCACTACGGAGAATTAAGTCGCTGCAGAATGAAGAATTAACTTTTTGCCACGCCATGCATTGGTCTCTCTTTCGCTCCCTCTCAATTGCAGTATCGAAGCAGCATTTTTCAATTGGGTCTTAGGTTAGTGTATTAGTATATTGCGGATGATGGAACAAATCAAGCAACTAAATTCACCGAATACTCTGCTTTATGTGATCACGGTCAATGTTATCATTCTCATATTGTTATCGATTTATCTCACACAGTCCTGATTTTCTCTGTTTATTTCCATGTCATCAGTTTTCCAATCCAGAATCACGTTTGAACCGATTAGAATATGTTTTAATTGGAGTAGTGGGAATGAACCGATTAGAATGTCTTTCAGAAGTAGTCACAAGATTTCTAATCATAGATGGATCAAAACATTCATGCAGTTTCCAAATTATAATAATCAGAAGTTTGCCAGATTGCTACATGAAAAACATGTAGGGCAGAACTGATGAGTCAGATGAAAAATGTCTTGTTGTTGAGCCAAAACCTGTAAAAGGCTAAAATGAGGAACGCATCGATGTGCTTAAACGCAGAATATAACACCTATGTCTTGAAAAAAAAAAAACATTGATTACGAGCAACTCAGTAATACACGCCTAAAAAATGTCTCTCAATGACTGATGATTTTTTCCGAAATATATAATTTTCATAATTTAATTTAAAGATGCAATTATGAAATTTGTCTTTTTAATTTTATTTTGAAGCTCAGTATGTGTGGGCAAAGTTGATATGTTTAAGTGATTTCGCGATTTGTTTATTGCTGCTATTGATCACATTAAGCGGAGACTACCGTAATAACAACAAGCAAATTAATACGCAAGACTAAACTAAATTTCGAAAAGAAATACAACGATATTTTGAATCAGATTGAACTTAAGAAACCTTCTTTTCATGATACTTGCTGTATATCCACCTCATTGTGGTTCCATCTTTATATGCGTCATTTTCTACCACGTAATACCTCAACGCAGAATTAAGTTGCATCAAAACGAAAAAATTATCTCTTTTCTTTTTTCCTTGCACAATTCAACCCTCTCAAAGTTATAATATTAAAACAATAGTTTTTCTACGGGTCTTTATGGCATGTGTGTTCTGTGGAAGTCGTACCTCACACCAAATTACGGTACAGTTGGAAAAGTGAAGCAGCGCACCCCAAATTGCCGGCCAGGCTGGCACAAGACAACAACAACAATAGTTTTTTTCTGAACTAAATTTTAAAATCCAGGCAGTTTATGCAGAAGAATGAATGGCAAAAGATTCAAAAATGTGTAACAGTAAAAGGCAATCGATGAGCAATGACTAGTGTTGTAATAATTAAAAAAAAGTGTTTTTTTGAGCATTAATATTTTAAACTTTCATGTCTCAACATGAGAACTAACTTTTGTCAAACACGTTTTCTGAACTGCAGTATTTTAAGTAGTAACTAGTAGTAGTGTTTTAAATGAAGGAAAAGTTTGAAAATCGTATCTAACAAGCGACAGCTTAGTTGAAAGACGCCTTCCAGAAATGCTGTTTCAGCGTTTAGAAAAATGCTCTGCTAGCCAAGGACAGAACTTAGGGGGCAAAAAGGGATTGAATTTCTCGCAAGATTAGTTTTTTTTTTTTTTAATAAAAATTATTCACCGTAATTTTTTCTTTTAATTTTCTTTTGAATTTCGTAGTTTAATGTAATTTTTTTTTTTTTTAATTCGGGAAAAATAGATAAATTTGCTTCTCTTCATCGCGTTTACTCATCATTAAGCTTTATTTTGAAAACTTCTGAATCTCAATATTTATTATTCCTTTCAAGGTAAATCTACTTTACGCCCGCCTGATGTCACCTCGCATAGGAGGTTCCTATTCTGGCTTAGTCACTGCATGAGAGGAACAGAGGGCCCTCGGAGAGTGATGTCACCTTGCATATATTTCTCCTTAAAACCTCGGTACATCAATTTTTCCTCCTCTCTCCTATTCAAAGAAAACTCCTTATTTTTCTAGGAGAATGTGGGGCAAAGTGAGATGGTAAAATACCCCCCCCCCTACTCTATTTTTAACGAATCCAATCTGGTCATATTTCAACCATGTAAGAGTAACACATGGAGTGTCTGAAGCTGTTTTTGTTATTATATAATGATAAAGTTATCGTTATACACATTTTAAATACTAATTGAGACCTACTAATATTCGTTGCAGCATTTATTTATTTAATATTAACTTAATTTTTACTTTAAATGTTTTGTATAATTAGTCAAATGCATGCGAGGCAAAGGGGAGGGGGGAAAAGTGAAATCGTTCATTTCGTTTACTTTATTCAGTCATTTGTTTAATGTATTTACTTTACGTGTTCATTTACCTACGAATTCATATTTACATAAAATAAGTAAAATAAGAAACAACGTCAAAAAGCACAAATAGCCGATTATTGTGGACACGTGTTTCGGCGTTACAAGGAACGCCTTTTTCAATGCAAAAGAAAAGAGCTGATGGTTGAAAAGACATCCGGCAAAAGCCTAGAGCCAGATAAGCAAACAGCTTAAAAATTAAAATAGCGGATGGCCTTTAAAAATTCACTTATTTTTCAATTATACTTATTTTCTCAATCCCTCACTATTTTATTCACTCATTTATTTATTTTTTCTCATACATCAATTTATTTATTTATTCGTTTATTGCTTCATTATCAACTACTTATTCTCTCTTTTACTTACTCATTTATTAGATCAAAAACATTTCAGATACAAAATGCAACATCTGATTTCACTTTGCTCCATAGAAAAATAAATTTTCACTTTTTTAAAAATTACAAAAAGACCAAAAAACTTAAAGTAATGCTTCAATGCATAATTAATACATTGTTCATTCTTAAGTACAGTACGTAGTTAAAAAAAAAAAATTTCTATTTTTTTTTTCATTTCGAAAAAGATAAGTTACTTTAAGAATTTCACTTTGCCCCACATTCCCCTACAACAATACGTTAACTTAAATACGTGTTACGTTTTTTGCCATTTCCTTATTACTTTCAAATAAAGTTATTTTATATTTTTTTGAATGTTTTCCTTTAATATCTCAGTATTACGAATGCAGTTTACAGAGAAAAAATATGAAATGTACATTTCAAGCACACGACGACTCCTAATCTGAAAAATTTAAACGTGTCTTGAGATTGGCCCATTTCTAAAAAAGAATTCTTAGGTATGATATATTTTTTTATAAATGTAAACTAGATGAATGAAGATCCAACTAATTATATTAAAAATTCCATTGAGCTTTGAGTAACTTTTAAAAGCTGTTGCTTTAAAATTAAATACAGAATTTCTCACTCAACTGAAAAAGTAAACAAACTGAGTTTCCGCTTTGCATTATTATTATTATTTTTTCAAATGTCGCACTTGAATTGATTAAAAGAAATGTAAACTTGACAGAAACAAAATATAAAAAGGGTTTACAATATTTCAGTTTAAAAAAAATATGATATTAATTAGAAAATTTTTGACTCCTTGCGCATAATTCGCTATACTACTTTTAATGGTGCGTTGAATTGTATGCATATCTTCAGAATTGATTTTGAAAAGATTTTGATTTTTTTTTCAATAAACAAAATACTGAAATATATAACTGTAAGTTGGATATAAAAACGTGTTTTATATCAAATGAGATTGAGTTTATAAATATATTTTGTTGGAAAGAAAGGGAAGTTCTGCCAAAAATAATTATATTTTATAAAACACCATGGCAAAAGAAAACATTCCTCTCTGTTTTAAGTTTTAAACTTATCTACTCGTAAACCACAGCAAGTGAGGTTCGCTGGCTGCAATAAATGATTAAGGAAATGTGGAGCAAACTAAAAGGGAGGGGCGAAGTGAAATGGTGAAATATTTATTCTATTTATTTCTACATATCATAACTTCCTCAATAATTAATCAAACTTCAAATATAAGGCATCGTTTCAAACAATTTTTTCACCGCTTTCGGGGGAAAATATTGGTGGGGGGGATTGAAAATATCGGTTTATGCTGTTCTTTATACAACAATGCTAAAAAAAAAGATTAACCCAGTGAAATATTGAGACATACATGTTAGGATTTACCCGACAGAATACGAGAAAGCGAATCAAATGGAGCAGGATGCGAACCAGAGTTAAAAGCTCTTTGAAGAAAAATAAGTTTAACTGAAAATGGATTGTGCGCCCCCCCCCCCTTTTTTTTTCGAAGATACGACGAGTGATGAACCACCAAAGCCTTATTTTGGACACCAAGAAGCAATAAAGACTTAGGAGAGACCTAAATGTCGTTGAAGAAAACATTGCTAAGTTTTTTGGAGCAAAATGAAGAAGAATTTCAAAAAAAGAAAACAGGCTCACAATGCGGTAATTTGAATCAGTTAAGCAAGATTTTTAAGCTGACCCCAAATGTCGTCATATAGCAGGTGATTTGTTGCACAACTTGAAAACATTTCATATTTGCCTCTGAACGGAGCATGCATACCAATTTATCACATTGCTTCGGAATCTTCACCTCCCCCTTCCAAAAAATAATAGGGAGCTGCTTGTACACATCATTAAAATCATCGGACATATGTATGCACATTTTAAACTGCCGAAAAATACAAGAAATGTTCATCGTCCGTCATGTAACAAACTCCCCTACGTAATTTAAGCCATCCGAATCCACTGAAACTGCTTTGGTTAGCGTTAAAACTGACGGAAGCTTGACGGGAGGATGATCAAACACAATCAAAAATAGATTATTTCACAAAAATATAAAAGCAATCACTGCAAATCAGGAGAATTAATCCCACTGCACTCCTTCAAAGCTCATTCTTCAAAAAGAAAAAAAAAATATGCTCGACGAATCAATTTCGGGTTAAATTTGTTGAATAAAGAGAGATCATTCATCGATGAGAAATCAGAGCTCCAAATGAAAAAGCAAAATAAGTTCCCTGGCGTTTTGTCCGCTTTCGCTTTTAAAGACGTTCCTTTCAACTTCCATTCTCAGCATGTCGCACATCTTGGCGACACCGAGACTCGGGTGACACCAGAGGTTAACACGTGTCTTTCTACAGCAGCTTTCCTCTCCCTCAACCTGTCATATGACACTGGAGCCTTTTTTCCCGGGAAGATTGGAATGTTCAATTTGCCCTTTTACCCTCCTTTTAGAGCTCTCAGAATTCTTATCCAAGAGGCTCAGTGATCTTTTAGCCACTAACGTAAGAAGTTGCAAGTTTGAAACTTAAATGTAGTGTCACAAAATAGCAGTGTACTTCAGTACGTACTTCAGTACGTACGATTCATTGATTTGTAATATTTAAAGATATTTAAAAGCAAAACAGGTTTCAAATATTCATCGAAAAAATGATCACCATTTATTTTTTTTAAATATACATTTTATACTTCTTAACTTCTTCATGGAATAGTTTGCCACTACTCGTATAAACAAGTAATGTAAAAAAAAATAAGTCAGTTTCTACGCATATCGATCAATTAAATAAATAAATTTAATTGATGACTTAAGATTTAAAAAAAATGTATTACATCAAGCGTTATGCACTACAATCTTGAAAAAATGTATTTGAATTTAAGCGGAGGAATAAAAAGTATTTCATCAAAGACAAATAAATATGCATAGTGAGAGTGAACAAATAGTAGACATTGAAAAAGGAAATTTGAAATGAAAAATGAAATTTGAAATAAAATTCAAGCAGGTCAAAACAAATTTTCATTACGACGATTTACAACGATTAAAAAGCAAAGAAGCAATAACGAAATTAAAAAAAAATAAATTTATTACTTATATTTCTTGTGTGATGAACTTCAATATTATTTTTCTTTCTTAAACATAACATCTAATGACATGAAGTAAAATGGGTATTGAATGCTAATTTAAAACAAATTTGAAAATCAATACTAATTTTCAAAAAGTTTTTAAAAGTTTTATTTCTGTTAACTATTTTTTTATTATTCCTTTACAATGCATATTTTTTCCTCTGCTGTATTGAACTCATGCTCATGTAAAAGTTAAAATATGAAGCCATAATGTGTCATAAAGATATCGCAAAATAAATAAATAAAAAGTAATAATAAATAAATATTCAAAAGTAAAAAGTTGAGTGTAGCGATTTCAGATGGGGAAATTTATGTTCGTTTGTCTGTCGGTCTGTAATAACTAAAGGTAACAGTATTATAATACGAGAAAATATTTTTCCCTATAAAGATATCTGCTAGAACAACTCATTCCCACTTTCATATTTTTTATTTAAATTTTTTGTTCAATGTTTGAATGGTTCAAAAACTTAATATTAGCGCCAGCAGGGAAGTTCTGAGTTTCTGTTTCAAGAACTAGAAAAACAAAATACCACTAAAAATATAAATGCAGTTTCTCTAAGCCCTAACATTTACATTAGTTAGTGACTAATTGATTGAATCAAAGTGGAAGTGCGGAAAAAGTTCAACTTTCTTTACTTCTGATATAAAGAATTTTCAATGCATAATACCATTAGTTTTCCAATAAAATTGGAAATGACTCTTGTTAATTTTTATTTCGATAACATTTGAAAAGTAAAAGCAAAAGTATTTCAGTATGATTTTTTCTTTTTCTTTGGCAACGGTCAAAAATAAAATAAATCTTCAGGAAAAAGGGATTTGATATTTAACATTATCTGGTTAAAGTAACGCACTTTGTAAATTATTGTACAGAAATCATTCTTACATTATCTTATTTCTTTTTAGTTATTTTTATTTTTTCAAATTGGAAATTTTATTTCACAGAAATGTTTTGTTCATATGAAAAATTTCTGTTTCAAATTTTTTAATATTTGTTCATTGAGAAAGAAAAAGCGTGATTTAAATCAAAATATCCTTGCTTCAAAACATTAGTAGCTGGAGTTAAATGAAACATGATGCTAACTGTTTTAGGGAATGTATATTTGCTTAGATATAAAAATTAATTAGTAGCTTTACGTGATAGTTATTTCACATCAAGTAAAGTTTTCTGTTAAAAAAAAAAAAAAAAAAAAAAAAACTCAATGGATCAGAAAATATTTTTACATGTCCGCTTGTTACAAGATGTTGAAAAACACTGGTTTAGAGCTTCTGGGACCTCAGCGGATGGCACAGTTAAGTCTTCATGCCTTCGTTAAATCGTTATCACATTTTAGAATACTGTCCGATTTTGCAGCCGATTTTCAACGGATTGTCAGATCAGGATTTAATTTTTTACATTAAAAATTATGAAATGAGAATTTTATAATAATTATTATAGAACTATACATATATGGAACAAACCCCGAAAATAAATTGATTCCATGTATGTGTATACATCATGTTTTTTGCACACCTTGGTCGGTAGGTTTAAAAATGAAAGAAAATAACTAAAGAAATTAAAAGAAATTTAAATGAACTTTTTTAATAGCTGAACTGCATTTTTTTGGTATAATGTCAAAGAGTTTAACGTGTGATATTTTTCCTAAGAAATATGCCTAGACAGCATTAACAAATAATGGTTGAAAATGTCACTATTTGAAATATCCTGTTATAACATTATTAACTTCTCCACTATAACGAATAGTGCTCAGAATGTTCCTAACTATCATATTGATACATCGTTAATTTAGTTACAATAAAAATATGAGTAAAAAAAGAATAGAATGACATGGTATACAAAATTATGGTGCAACTCTTATTGGTAAGGACAAACCAATTTGTAATCACCAGGAAATGAAAGTTGATGATTTAAAAAAACACCCTTTAAAAAAAATAGGATCTAGAAGCCAGAGCAAGTCAAAAATAATTCCCTTTAAGCTTTCAAGAAGATTTTTTTTAGTGTTAATTTTTTTTTAATATAAATTATGAACTATAACTCAAAACCAAACGCCGTCATGAATTAAATTAGAAAATATACAGGAAAGTTAAATTAATGCAACTCATGAATAAAAAGTAAATAAAATAACCAATAAAGGTGCATACTAGTTTACTAACTTTTAGCTGCTATCTACAATAACTGCATTATATTATCAAACAACTTTCGATATACTTAAAATTGAAAAGACGCCAATTGCCATTGCCCAACAGCAAATTCTTGAACCTTAAATAACTTTGTTTAACATTGACATTTGCTATTGGAGCACATTTAAAACAAAAAGATTCATTTGGGGAAACATCTTCATTTATTTCATTTTTTTGCAGTAAAAATGCTTGAAATTTATTTTAAATTATAAAAAATTCACTTTTTGTATGCAAAAACGCTTAAAAAATAAAAATATTCAAAATTCATGCAAAAGATTATAAAAGAAAAATACGTGTCATACAAAATGAAAGAAAAAATCACCGATTTTTTTTAATCTTAAAATGAAAAATGACCAAAAATATGATAACAAAGGAAATCTATCAACAAAGAGATATAAATAGCCAAGATGGCAAAAATATGCAATTATCATCAATATCCTAACAATGGTAATCATTTTTTGAAATAATGTCAAGCATTTTTATTTTGCAGTCTGACTTTTGCCGAATGAAAATATCTCAGCACATAAATATTTAATAAAATAATAATAATAATTAAAAGTGAACACGCAAGAAATTTTTATCAAGTGATCTACGCAATTTTCCGCTTAACTTTTGCTTGACATAAAATGGCCCAATAGGATAATATCTACAACGATCAGTGTGACCATTATGGAGTTAAGTGGGACGTTAGTGTTTCTAGCAAATTTATTAAAAGGATGGAATTAAAACTGAGAACATTGCTTCAATGAGGAATAAACTATGCATATAAATTAGCTTACTTCGCCAAGTATTAAAAGAGAAATAATTGAGTTTTTTGTTTCAAAAAATTCTACAAAGCATCAGATATTAAGGGGAGAGTGTTGTACCTTGGGACACTTTTCATATTTTAATTTTTAACGTCAATTATTTGAGTCAAATTTAAAATCTAAAAGTCACTTTAAAAACCCCAACATACTTCCATACAATATATTTTTAAAAATTCATAGAGTTTGAAAATAAAATGTTGCCAGTTTAAAGTAAAAGTTTCAAGCAGTCCCAAGGTACAACATCCTATTGTACCTTGGGACACATCCTGTTGTATTTTGGGAAAGTCTTCACGATTCAAGAAACAGCAATATACCTAGACCCATTTTGCACCAGAAAACAAAAAATATATATATATATATATTGTCATGGTTGTGAATTAAATCATGAATATTTAATAATGAATTATGAATTATGAACTATTATCTAACATTAAATGTGTTTAAAAGACTACATAAGATTAGAACATTGCTCCATGTTCCTAAACGTATCTTAATTATTAATAACCTTGCACATGTTGTATCTAGGAACGTGTCCTAAGGTACAATACGTTTAGCTGCCACAAGGTACAATCACCACGTGATTTAAGAAAAACCAAAATGGTGGTCAATGTAGATGCACTATCATTATTTTCTCATAAACAAAATGTTTAAAGTACTTCTCTTTTACAATAAAATAAGATTCGGATGATTAGTTTTACAAATACAAAGCTAGAAAATGAAATAAAAATTAAGAAAATGTTTATTTTGGAATTATAAAATTTTCTTTCTCTGACAAAATCGTCAATTTTACTCATTTGATGCTGATTTTTACTATGGCACCATTTAGTAGTGAAGATTACTAGTACAGATTACAAAAACATGGCTGCTAAAAATAGATTCTTAGAAATTAGCAGTGTCCCTAGGTACAAATGTCCCAAGGTACAACACTCTCCCCTAAAGGAAATATGTACCATCGCTTGTTTAAAATTAAAACTAAACTTAACGGGAATGAAAATAACTCATTGTCATCATAACAAGTTCGACTTTTAGCAGCTTAAACTGGAATAGTCTTTAATCAAACCCATACACTAATTTCATACATAACACACAGCTCAAAACAAAAGTACTAGAAGGAGAAAAATCACTTGAGTTTTAGAGGACGTTGAAGGGGGGGAGGGGGGTTAGATCGTTACAAACCTATGAGAGAGATATTTTGCAGCAATCTTATTGAGATATAGAATGGTTTTCTTTACTACAATATAATGCGAGCATCAAAACATAATTTGTCCTGAATTTCGTGTATTGGCTATGTGTAAAAGTAACCAAAGTAAGCTTATAAATTAAAGTTTCACCTTAAAAATGAAAAATATTTTTTAAAATTCTACAGAGTGACCTAGCAAAGGAGTTCAAAAAGAAAATTTACAGTGGAAGACAAAAAAAAAAAAAAAAAAAAAAAAAAAAAGAAAAAAAAAAAAAAAACCTTGTTACAGAACTACAGAACTACTACATAAATCAATTGTAAGATTTTCATTGTGAATTACGAATAATAATAATAATATAAATGTAGAGATTTCTAACTCTTTCAACTAAGTAAATTGACCTCTTAGAAAAACACAAAATTAAGAAACGTAATCATGAATCTAATGCGAAATATACAGTATGAAATGTTATTCTCATTATCAATCGTATTATTGAAGCTCATTTTTTCAATTAAGAAATTTTTTAAAACTCAAGTATGACTAGAGAAATTTCTCTCTCTCTCTCTATTAAATGATGATTTTAAAGAAAGCCAGAAACATTCATTATACATAATTTTGCTTCAATACTTCTGCTAAGAAAAGATATAAATAAGGTAACTTTTAAATTTTTTCCTTGTTCTTTTGCAGTTCAAACACCTGGTGATTAAAAATAGCTTTAGTTTAGGTCCACTGCTTTCTCAATGAATCCTGTACAACATAATATTTTAAATCGTGGAGCATTCAAAGCCTGATTACTAATACGAAGCAGCTTTTTCCTTGAAAAGTGATACATTTATTTTGCAACACAATAGAATAAAAGCACAAAAATACTAAACTACTTCAAAACTTCAATTAACTGCAAAAATTTAATTGTTGGTCCCTCCAGCTATTAACTCATTTCTCATTAATTGCTTAATTTTAGCATTTTAAAAACTACAGGGAAACTGGGACGAAAAATGAGGTCTAAATAAATTTTACTAATTAAAATTTCAAAAATTAAAATTGCATGTAAATGTAGAATTTTAAATATAATTCGCAAATTATGAAACCTGATTCTTTCACTCTTTCATAGAGTTTTTTTTTATTGTTGACACTACAGTATATATCCTAAACTAGTTTGTTTAAACTGTGTTTGAATGAAAGGTAGTTTATTATATGGAAAGGAAAATGAATGTTATTTATCACGAAATGTATTCGTTCTAATTGATAAGTATCTCATATTCATAAGTATAGTTGAAGGCAAGAAGTTATTGTTCATCAATTAACAATTTATTTTTATTTCACTAAAACGTTCACTACGCTTTTGTTCGTAGTTAACATTAAAGAATATTTTTTGGAAAAAAAAGACGAAGTGTTGAATGTCAATAGATTTTACATTGGTCTCGTTTTCGTAAATCTTAGTTGAATGTCACGTGTATCTTTTTATGCTTAAGAATATTAATAAAAAAAGAGGAGTAAAAAATCGATTTCTTTTTTCGTCTGTATCAAGTGAGTAAGTGTTGAGTTTTTTTAAAAAACCAACAGATGGATTTATTTGTATTGCTTCTATTATAAAGTTTTTATTTCAGACAAAAGGCATAAAAAGACATTCAAAAGAGCATTTCTGCTCAGTTTTTATAAATAAAATGTTACACTTCTTATTGAAACTTGAAACGAAAGTAAAAACGTAGTTTTTTTTAAATTTTTTTTTCTATTTTTTCTTTTTAATTTGCTATTTCACAAGTATTCAAAAAATGAACGATAAGCTAAGTGTGTTTCTGCTCCAGTATTCGTAACTTTGATAAACCTGATAAGCCTTAGATAAGTCCTACCTTGGTCATTATAATACGTTTAACAGAATGGGAAAATATAATGTCACTTTTACTGTCTGTAGCTTATGTAAAAAGTTTAACCCACTAACCCTGTTTTTGTGCGGTCTTTTTTTTTTTTTTTTTTTTTTCGTTCTTTTTAATGAGATTTTTTTTTTTTCGCTCTTTTTAATGAGATTTTTTTTTTTTTTTTTTTTTTTTGTGCGGTGTATGAAAATTTCAATCAAATTGGGACGCAATTGACTAATTTATCTTTAAAACTAGTGCTTAATTGGATAATTTTGAGCAATTTTTTTTTGCGATTTTTTTATTTGGTTAAATTTCCAAAAAAGTGGGACGTGATGGAATAAAATAGTGGTCATATTTGGATTTAGGGGGACATTTTACATGAGAATCAGCAAGAATTATGTCAGAAGCATTTCTTTGTAACAAGTTTTTTCCCCCCACGCCGTGCAATCAAAACGATTTCTTTGGTTGAAAATTCTAATATCTCAGGTTGTACACATGTACATCACTATAGTAAATTTACATCATGTTTCGAGCAGATGTAAATACATTCTATCGGAAACGCTATTATAAGTTTTTTCCGTCACCAATTGAAACTTTACGTGGTTTAAAAAAAAATTTGCGTTATGTGTGTCATAAAAACCGTTGGTTTGTGAATTACTTTTTCAGTTTTATGTGATGCGTATAGCAAAGAATTTACGAAGAATCAAATTTGAGTCTCAAACTAATCTCAGTTAAAATATAGATTATATTTGACGAAAAAATACATCAATAAGGATACAAATAAAAATTCATTAGAAATTGCTTTTATAAATTATTACAATCTTTGTTTACATAATAAATTTGAAATAATCCTAGTACTGGAATAAACGATATGATATCAATTCCCAGTAAAACGAATATAAAACGTAAATCGATAAAGTCAAGAACATATTTCGTAGACAACATATTTCTGGAACCGTTCATCCAAGATAAATCTAACTAACTAACACCCTACAAATCCAGAAAAATATTTCAAAGCAATAAAACAAGTTTTTCAAAAACAAAAACATACATAATAAATCTAAACACAATAACTTAGCTAATAAAAAAAAAATCTTGAATAAATCGCTTCCACAAAATACTTCGAATTTATTTAAAGCAAAATATAAAAAATTGCCTAGCCGAAACACCTTTTCATAAATAAAAAAGATATCTAAAAAAATGCTCTTCATAAGTGACCTAATCTAGAAACGATTTCAGAAATATCAACAAAGATCACAAACCAACACCAATTTCCATTTATATTAAAAGCATAACGGCTTGGAGCAATACACTATTTTCCCAGCACCCTCCTCTCCTCCCTATTCTTTTCTATTTACTTATTAATTTCCACGCACAACTTTCTCCGCACTGTTTTCCTTTTGAAGCAAAAGCAAAAGAATAAAAATCAACTTAATACCGGTATTTAAATTTTTCAATGCATTTAAACCCCCTCATTAGCATACGTCTGACACAAATTACCACATACGCACGTGATACATCAAATTCTTAAACTCTTGCCCCTTGATAGATTAAGGGGAACTGGAGAAAATTTCTTCTTTTCTGCAGAGAAAAATCTGAAAGAATAAATGCAACATTGTGTATCTGGTGGAAAATGAAAAATGTTGCATATGGGCTATTGTACAAGTATCGTACTATTAAATCACTCAATAAAATACATCTTAATTTTCTTTTTATGACGCAATATGGGTTTATATTTTACTAATGAATTTTTTTGGCATTCAACAATTTATTTATTAAACTAGAAAAGACCGAAAACCATATTTTTCATTATTATTTTTTCCAATATCAGTGGCGTCACTGCCGGGGGGGGGGGGGGGGGAAAACTTTGGGTGTCACCCGTCTGGGGGTAACACCCAAAGTGGAATTTAAAAATATAAAAAAATATGAAGCTAAAATGCATTTTTAAGACTACAAATTTGAAAATCTTCCCCGGACCCCCCTTTTCCCACCCCACACCATGGAGTGAATACTATACTCAGGATTTGGATCATATTGTCAATACTTAGACCTAGCAGTGACTTCATTTTATAATAAAAAACTAAACCCAATAATATTTCCCAGTGTTTGAGATACGTTTGAATTCAATAAGGGGCCGTCAATTTCTTGCAACTCCTTCTTTTTCTGACCTCTCGACGGCCTGCACAGTTGCGTCTAGGGTAAGTTATATAAAAAGTGTTTAAAGTTTTTTTTGTCTTTTGCACATTAGCCCACTTAAAATTTCGTTATAACTCAAATGCAGTTGTTTCTGAAAAATGTATGAATTTCATGTTTACAGAGAATATTAAAACCTTTGTGTGTGTGTGTGTGTGTGTGTTTGTAGAGGGGGGGAGTGACACCACAAATTAACACCCCGGGTGTCACCCATGCTAAGTACGCCACTGCAGTGGCGTTGTTACTGGGGGGCGGAGGGAGCGGCCCGCCCCGGATGACACCCTTCTGCGGGTTGACACCCAGAATAAATTTAAGAGCATAAATACTTCAATCCTGATAAATTTTTCCAATATATTTCACATTTTATTAAATTAAAATGTTTTATATTTGATCTTTTTACACATTGGCTCAAAATACATGACGCCTGATTTTTTTGTTAAATGTTTCACCCATTTAGACGAAAAATGAAATGCTTTCAAAATTTATATTTGTTTTCTGTCCTTTAAAAATATATTAGCTAAAATAAACTTTCGTTTCCATAAATAAAAAGCTGTTTTTGAAAATAGAATGAACTTTTACATGCAACAATTAACAGTACTTTGTTTGGTGGGGGGGGGGGATAAACCAAATATTACCGCCCCGTGTTACACTCGTGCTAGGTACGTCACTGAATATATATGTGTGTGTGTGTGATTAGCCAAAAGAAACAGAATGCGAGATACATGCTATCTTTTCCCACTTTTATCGGTAACATTCGGAGTATTTACAGCCCTATAACTACATAAATCGTAAAGCGTAAGCATTTCCGGTAATATCCCGTAGTATGGAAATTAAACGATGTTTCTCTGTCACGGCCACGTTTTTTAGTACAAAGAAAATACATATAAATTACCATAACTTGAAAAACACGCAATCACTTTCCCAAGCGTTCGCTGTACGTTAACACGAACAAAATAAACAGAGTTGAAACTTTTATTTACTTCAATAGCGTGTGTTGATATTCTTGCAAAGAAGATACATTTATAAAGCATTTTCATGTTAAATGGGGAAAGTTTGTTTGCATAAGAACAAATTCGAAGGAATAAAAAAAAAGGAAAAAAAAAAGATTATAAATTGCGGTTAATTGCACGGAAAAGTATTTAAGCAACATGTACGAGCATGACAAATAATGTGTTATAGTTCTGTCATAGAACATAGCATCCGTCAATTTTTCTGAGCAACATTGTTTAGTTTGGAAAATCAAGTAACTGCCATACAGGAAGTAAGGTATTTCGGCAGTAAAATGGAGAATACTGGTTTTTTGGAAGGGTTTTGGAAAGATAATACTATTTAGAAACGGAATCAATAGTTCTAACAGCTGCGATAGTCTAAACAAATTTGATGGTGATTTGGTCAATAATACTGGTTAAAATAATTAATTGCTTTATCCTCATGAATTTACAACAAAAGTATAAAAAATTGCCTTTTACAGAGCTAGATATTTTTCAATTTTACTGTGAGTCAAAATCCAAAATAATGAGCGTATTAAGAGGTTTTGAATCAATTTCATGTTTCTAAAGCGATCCATTTCTCTTTGTACAACAAAACTTTGTTTTTAAAAAGAAAAATGCATGTTCGTTACCGTAGCAAAATTATTTTCAATTTGCAATTTTTTTGTTTCATACATATGTTTAATAGCTTATTATCATCTAATATTCTTAACTTTTGGGGGTGGTGACTCAAATAAGTCACTTAAAATCTTGGAATTTCTCAATCTATATGTATGACACGCGGATCATTTTTGACCAAGTTTTGCAGCAGATGCCAATAATATACTTGCAAGTCAGTCGCTAAAGCGTATTCCAAAAGTTTCAAAAATATACTTCATGTTAGTTTTTTTTTTTTTTTTTTTTTACATTTTGAGTTCTAATTTTCTCAAATAACTGATTAAAAGCAACATCATTGCAAATAAAAGAAAACTAAATAACTACACTTAATGGCAAATTCAAGGTTACTATCAAAACAAGCCCTTCATTTTGCGTGTGAAATGGCCCCCTGATTTTGAGAAATTAATGTATTTACATGGGAGCGAAAATATTTTTCACTTTTTTGGGATATAATTTGCATTGAGTACGTACTCTTTGCTTCACCCCCCCCCCCCCGAAAAAATTTAAAATGATAGACAGCATCAAATCTCATCATAAGTTTAATAAAATCATTACGCATCAGTAAAAGTGGAAGTGAATACTTAATTCTTTTTATTTTGATTATTTTTTTAATTTTTCGTAATTACTTGAAAAATGAAAAAAAAAATATTTTACCTTAATTTACATTTGAAATGGTTGTAAATGAAACATCAAAATTTTACTACTACAGTACTATAGTAATGAATTTGATCAGCATGTTATTTTTCCCCTTTTTTTTCACTTTTCAAATTGATCTATATAACTTTAAACCACAGGCTTAAGGTCATGGTTCATTGATAAGTTCTAAAGATCTTCTCTAATACCGCTTTTCAAATCCCTTGACATGATTTATTCCATGGGGAAACTCAGATTTCCGAAACCTTCCCAATGCTCTAAAAAGTGATTATCTTTTCATAAGATTACGCAGAGTTCGTATACTAAATAGAAAAGAAAGCACTTAATACTTTCAAGGAAGGAATATATTTTACATTGAAGTTTAAATGTATAAAATGTCTACAGTACTAAGAATTTTTTTTTAATTTATCTTCAAAATTAGGGAGATAAAGTAATTTTGATTTTTATACATGTTTACTTATAGCAGAATATGTACAGCAACGAATATTTATCAAAGATTATACAACAATGTTAATTTTTTTTCTGGGATAATATAGTCCATCAAATGGATTAAATCTATTTTTTTAAACAATTTTTCAGCTAAAAGTCTGATAGAAAAATTTAATAAAGCCTAACATTTTAAAAAATACGCGTATAAAAATGTGTCATTAACTTTCCCGAACAAGTTATGTTCATACATTTAACATCTAAACTTGAAGTAATTTAGGAGAAATCATCAATGTGTTGCAAAGATTTGAAATTTTATCTTCCGCCAGTTAGAAGAAGATACACTATTTTTTCTCCATTGAAATGATAAAAAAATACAGTAAATACCAAAACTGATTAAGGTGAAAAAACAACGTAAATAAAGCACAAATATTCGAGAAAAAATACAGCAAATTTGTGCTTTATTTACGTTGTTTTTTCACCTTAATCATATTGTAGCACAAAGCTTATATGATAATTTTTCATTTAAATACCAAAACTGTTATAAAATCTCTGCAACATATGTATCTCGAAAATATTTAAAATCCTTTAAATAATTTAATAAAACTTTAACACGTACTGCTTACATGTTTATGTACTCATTACGCATTATTATTTCATTACAATACGGGAACATTTAAAAACAAGCATGTCAGAAAAAGAGGAAAAATAAACTTCTTGTTTTAAATGAACACTTTGCATTCAATTGAATTGGGTATCTAAAGCACTAGAATTCAATACACTATATTTTCAGTATAGAAAAATAGAAAAGAAAGGCAATTAGTCTCAAAAATATTCCAAATTAGCAAAATTTCTCTTAAGAGCCCTAGGAACAATTTTCAGTAAACGTTAAAAATGAGCTTGAATTAAAACAAGTAACAAATATGATATCATTACTTAGTTCACTGTCAAATGCATACAAATTATTAAATAAAGTCTCCGAAAGGAAGCTAAAAAACAAAGCAAAATGCTTATTAAAACATTTCAGATAACTGAAAAAATTTCCTATATGAAATGTACTGCAGAGGAGATTAATTTTACACCCCCCTTTCCTCCACAAAAGGAGTTGTTATAAATATCAAGGATTATAATAAAAAACTAAATAAGGCTCAAAGACATTCCAAATTAGCTACATTTCTCTTAAGAGGACTGGAAGCAATTATCAGTAAGCGTTAATTTTGAACATAAATTGAAGTAAATAACAACATTTCAAGTAACTTAAAATTTACCTATAAAAATGTACTGCAGAAGAGGTTAATTATACAATCCCTCACAACATAAAGGAGTTGTTATAAATAGCAAAGATTATAATGAAAAGATCAACTGCAAACTCACCGGTAAGGTACTGCAGATAACTATATACTATGAAAGAGAACAGACTTTTAAAACAGGTTACTACTATTTCCCCGGTGTACATTCCCCACTGACTACCCTTCTCCCTGTATTACATGGTTGAAAAGTCACCCTTTTGAAGTTAATTATTTTGCACAAGTATAACTATATTTTTATTAAATTACCACATCCTTATGGTTGATTCAAAAATCAGATCACTTCTGAAGAGGTTATCATCACTTCAAAGCATGTTATCGTCATCAGCAAAGGGTAATTACGCTATCATTAACATAACGGTAAGCTAATCTTTTATTTAGTAAAGCGTAGCTGTGTGGCAGATTGACAGCTTTATTCTGAATTCACTCGTTAAATAATGGCCGTGGAATGACATCACTTTGACGTACCCTCAACCCATTAAACTTCAGTACAGTTCAGTTTTGAGAGTAAAAAAATGAAGATGCCTGCTTTTTAGAGATAAATTTTTATATCTAATGGTTTTTTAATTATTGAGAGAAAAACAAAAATATTTATAACGATTTCGCAAATTTTACGAACTACTGGTTCTACATCCTACATGGGAAAGGTAATTGGAAATTATTATGGGAAGCAAATTTACCTTGGGTCATTTTCACGTCAAATCGCCTAATGCCATGTGCCGACATGTCTCCGATTTTGTGCATTATGTTTTACAAAGAGATATCTATGAGAAAAGTTCACATTAATTTTTTTGAATTTTTTGAATGAAAATTGCGCTGGAGATTTTTTTTTCAAAAATTCGATTTTTGATCATTTTTTGGAGTCACCGTATTGGCATGAACTTCGAAAAATCTCTATATTTTCTTTACTTTTCCCAATTAAGCTCAATTTGGTATCAATTTTAAGCTAATACTTTTCTCGTTTAGTGTGAATAACAAAAAGTATTCTGTGAATAGTTGGGTGTAGCCACTTCTCACCTAAAATCCAGTTAATGAATCATAAAATAAACCATATCTCCGGAGTACCAACTATGATCAGCATCAAACTTTTTTGTAGCATGTTTAAATTATTTTCTTGTTATGTTAAAAAAGTTAGATTTATGTTTTTTGTTGTTGTGAAATAAAAAAAATAAAGTTCCTTTTGCAGAGAATACAAGTTTTCTATTACTTTAAAGCTCTTTTGAGCTTAAAAAAGCCCAAAAACTTTTCAGAACATTTAATACTGAACTGTCAAAGGATAAAAATTGATTTTTATCAATTGTTAATTGCTAAAAATTTGTTCACTTTGGAAAAGAATTGTGCAAAAAACTTCGTTTCAGATATCGAAAAAAAAAAAAAAAAAAAACTGTTGATTGAAAGTGTACTAATTATTAAGAATAATAATTTGAAGAATAGCGTACAAAAATTTCTAAGGCATTATTTTGCATTTTTTTCGACATTATAATATGAAAAAAAAAGAACTACTATTGAAAATTTTTCATAGCATAAACTTGTTTGGATTACATAACTGCTGACAATGATCTTCCCCTCTTACAATGCTCATGCAATATTTTCTATCAATTTGAAAGTTAATCGATCCATAGCTTTCGTCGATTATAAAAGGAGAAATGAAAGGCATGCTTGTGCGGACAGCATTTACATTTAAAAATTTACTATTTCACTTGTATCAAAAGATGAGAAAATCGGAATTTCTATCAATTCCGATTAGTTCAAAGAGATTTAAAAATATCTTTCAATCAGCAAAAATAATCTTCTTCAGAGAAATCTAGAGCTACGCTGCTTGAGTGTTGTAAGCGTGGAAGATGATTGTCACGTGTTACGTAATCCAAACGAGTTTATGCTACGAAAACTTTTCTCAATAGTAATTCTTTGGTTTTTTTTTTCATCTCTTAATGTCGAAAAAAAAAGGCAAAATAATGCCATTAGAAATATTTTTTACACTATTCTTCAAAGATCATTCATAAATTACTCTTAATATTTAGTACACTTTCAATCAAAAGTGTTTTTTTTTTTCCTTTCTTTTTTTTTTTTTTTTGTGAAGTCTGAAACGAAGGTTTTTCACAAATCTTTTCCAAAGTGAAATTTTTTTTAGCGATTAACCATTGATACAAATCAATTTTTATCCTTTGACAATTCAGTATTAATTGTTCTGAAAAGGTTTTGGGCTTTTTAAAGCTCAAAAAGACTTTTAAGTAATAGAAAACTTGTGTTTTCTGCAGAACGAACTTTATTTTTTCATTTCAAAACAACAAAAAACACCCTTTTATTTTTTTAACATAACTAAAGAATGATTTAAACATGCTTAAAAAAGTTTGATGCAGATCATAGTAGGTAATTCGGAGATATGATTTATTTAATCTCCCAATTGAAAACGCATAAAATCTGATTTTAGATGAGGAATGGCAATACCCAACTGTTCACAGAACACTTTCCGTTATTTACACTGAAAGAGCAAAATATTAGCTTGAAATTTGTACCAAATTTAGCTTAATTGGTTGAAAAGTAAAGAAATTAGAGATATTTTTCTAAATTCATTCCAATACAGTAATTCCAAAAAATGATCAAAATTCGAATTTTTGAAAAAAAATCTTCAAAACGCAATTTTCATTCAAAAAATTATAAAAAAAATAATAATTTGAGCTTTTCTCATAGATATCTATTCGTAAAGAAATAACGGACATAATCGGAGACACGACGGCACGGCCGACTATTTGATTTAGGCAATTTGATGTGGCATGATCCACTTATGATTGAAAAAATTTAGCACGTCGAAGCTATTAGCTGTTACTTTTATATGTATTTTTTAAAATGAAAATCATAGTTTATTTAGGTCAAAAAATTAATTTTTGAATAAATTATCTAAAATATTTTCAAAAATGTAGTTCAGAATATTGAACTGAATATTTTTTTTTTTTTTTTTTTTGCTTTAAAAACTATTCTTAAAATTTCCGGGAATGTAATCTATCATAGCTAGCGAGAGTCGAGGCTAAAATGAGGGAAACTTTATGCTTAATGGCATGCTTCCTTTTAGTGGCAAATTCAATGCTAATAAAGTCCGATCGAATCGAATACGATCATCTGTATCCACCAATACCGCAGCCTGAAATGTTCTTTGTTCCACCCACAAAGAATTTTTTCACTACAATGCAGGTAGAGAGAATTTGATCGAAGTGAACACAATCTAGTTGAATGAGCCTTTAGTTTAAAAGCTGACACCCTTTCAAAAAATATTATGCAATTAATATTTGCAATCGAATTGAACGAATTCATCTCAAACCCATTTTTTAAGCTTAATTTTCGTCGATAGCAGGGGAAAAAAATGATGTCTTACTTAATTAGTTTATTGAAGTATTAAGGAAATTTTGGCGTACCCACAAAAAATTCATACAGTTAAGGGTTAATTTCATGATAAGTATTTTCAGTCACAAATTACTCTGAACATGTTTTTAAGCAGTAGATTCATCAAATAAATTTATTCAAATTCTGTTACATATTTTCTGAATTTATATCAGGAGAAAGAATCTAAGCCTAAACGGGGAAAATATTACTTATTAATGGTATGCTTCCATATTTGAAAAGCAAATAATATTTTTAATGTATTTTATGTGTTTCACTTATAAGTAATTTCACCACCACAAGCGTACGTTGTGCCTATTCTTTAACAGCCCATTCATTAGATAAAAATTATACAAATTTAGCACATCCAAACTTTCTGTTACTTATTTTCCGATGCATTCTGAATACAGTCGAAACAAATCAGAGCTCGGTCGGAAAATTTATATTGATAACTAAATATGATAAAAGAGCATCAAATAAAAACTTTGTGTCCAAAACTTCGCTCTCGGAAGAAAGTTGGTGATTGTTTCTGCAGCTCGCCTAAATTGCTTGTCCGGAAGTGCGTTTTGTTGTCATCGTCAGAATCCAGATATTTATTTTCACTTTTTCCTATTCATCGGACTTTTTTCCGAGTCCAAAAAATTCCTCCGTTATCGCATTATGGCGATTAGGGACAATCTCTGCCTTTCATCAACACACAAAACGCATTTAGTCCAGAGAGGGAAATAGTTCTTGCCCAAACTATGATTTATAACGAAATCTGGAGACAAAGCCACAATCAATTCCCTCTCCCCATATCTTTATTAAAGTGTACAGCGGGGGAAATTCAGATTTCCCCCAAAGTAGGGGAAAACGAGGTAGTGGGTAGACAGATGACTTTAATGTTAGATCATTGCAAACGACTCCCGAGCCTTTCGTAGTGTTTCAGGTTAATGTGAATTTAAAATGCATTTGGCATCTATTTAGTGTAATTCAATTCATGACATAAAATACCTTTAAATTATATTTACTTTTTTACTTAATACTGAAAAACCTACCGAAGTTTTATATATAACAATTTTGTTTAAGTTTTCAAAAAGCATTATCCTTATTTATGTAATCACATTAAAAACTTATTTGTTTTATGGAGGGGTTAAATCACTAGTTCCCAACCTGGGGGTAATTACCAACAGAAGGAGTTAAAATGGGATTTTTCGTGGGGTAAATATAAGTACATGGATTGAGTCATTGTTCGGTAACAAAACAAAATAATTAATATACATGTGCATCAAATCTAACTTCCTAATTGGTAATCAATAATGATTTAAAATAAAAAAGGGAAGCTCGACTTACGATGTACATTGGTCAAAACTACAATTTTACTTAACACATTTTGGTAACGAAAAATATCAACTGTTTCATTGACTACTTCTTGATTTAATAACAAATTACGAAAAAACAGATATTTTCTTTGCTTTGCTTTACTTAATTAAAATACAGTCGAACCTCCATATATCGAACTTCCACATATCGAAATTTTCTATTTATCGGAATCCCAGCAAATTTCTATGTTCATTATATAAAAAAATTGTTTCTATGTATCGAAAAAATCTCTATATATCGAAATTTTTTTCGAGACATTCGTAGATATTTTTTCCACTTTTAACTGTTTGTCTCATGAAAACTGAAGGTTACGGGAGAAAATTATGTTCACTAAAGGTTGCTACGAAACACATGAGGAATCTGGGGTTGAGGGATGTGTAGATAGGTCGTTGTTCCGTTCTGGAGTTCTTAAATTCCCTCAAGTTTATTTCAAATTTTAGTTTTAACCAATAGCACTGTAAAATCACTTTCAAGCTATCCCTTTTCTCTGTTGACTATTATTCCTAGTCTTTTTAGCTTCAGTAAAAATCATTCAAGTTAGGTAGAATGATTTTTTACTTTTCTCTCGATTTTATTGTCAAAACGAAAATCCCCCTTATGTTGCGGATCAAGTTAAATTGCCGGAAAATCAAGAAGTATGAAAGCGCAAAAATGTGTAAGTTCTGTTATTTTTTAATTAATAATTTTCATTTAATCCGATGCTCGTATAAATTAAAAATAGGGTTTCATACACAAAAAGTAGCTTTAATTTTAATATTTCAGGAGATTTTTATTATAAAATTAGATAATTTCCATATATCTAAATTTCTATATATCGAATTTTTTCCGGCAATTTGCTACTTCGATAGAGGTCCGACTGTACATTTAATTATTTTTTATAGTTTAAAGAAAAAAACTACGCAAAAGCTAATTTGTTTTTAGACTGAGCTTCCCTTTTTTTTGGGGGGGAGGGGGGTGATTGCTAATAGATTACCCACTTTTTGGGCAATAGTCTTAAAAAACTTAGCTTTTGTGTTTTGTTAAAAACAAAAGCTAAGTTCACATTTTTAGATCCATGAGTATTTTACGTAGCATGTTTATTGTTGAACTTTCACGGAAAGTTACACCGGTATTTAATGTAACACTTTGTTTTAGAAAGAAACGTAGTAAATGTAGCCAGAAGTTGCGATTTGATTTATCATTTCCCGAATAATGTTTATGGCATAATTTAAAACAGTTATCGGTTTAAATTAGAAAGTAATAAACTTAAAAAAAAATCATGTAATCATATGTAAATGATTGTCTCATTTTTTAAAATTTACAGTGTACATCTTTTTGTGATCTTTTTACCTAATTGTAGTTGTTACAGAAAGAAAATCGAAATAACTTATTTTCTTTAATATCTTTGATGCTATTATCGGCATCCTGTATCAAGAGAAAATATTTCTAAGAAAGTGCTTTTCTGAAAAATACGAGGAACACAACTTTTCGATACATACCCAGTTGTAAACATGTTTTCAGAAGCTGAAAATCTAATTTTTGACTTTCCCTAAACTTAACTGCATGAGGTAACTTGTTTACCTTTACTTTTTAATGCATCGTGAAATGTTTCTCAAGAAATTAGACACATGCAGAACACTAATAGGTTTAATAGATTTTCATACAGCACTTGTATTACCATGCGTAAAATTTAAAACTTTTTTACCGGTTCTTTTTGCCTTAACTGCAACCTCTACTGTGTCATTGCGTAAAAGATGAAAATTCTTCTTCGGTTAAATGTGTAGTGAAAAAAGGTTTAAAAAAAACGTGTCAACCAAACCTATAAAAACATTTTGTAGCTCGTCAAATTAACAATTAAAATTAATTCATCATACTTAATTAGTTTATATCTTTGATAAAATTTATTTAAGTTCCCCCTAGAACACATTATTTGTAGCCTAATGGATATTTGCATTTAAAATAATCAATTGTTATTCATTACCAATTCCAAATTTTATTTGTACAAATTTGCAATGATAACAGCGAAAGTTTCGATGATGTCTGTAATGGACGTAATGGGAAATTCCTTACTATATGAGACTTCAGTATCAGATCATTCAGTAATTCTTAAAAATTAAAAAGGGACAGTAGAACCACGTTTAATCGAGTTTTCGTAATCCGAAAGACAAACAATCCGACTGACAACGAAATACAGCTAATTCCTTATAAAACGCATGTAATATGCGAACGAAATATTCGCGCCAAATAAATATGTTATATTGACTTTTTGAACTGATTTTTGAAGCATGTTTGTGCAGTGATATTTTTTAGTACGATGTAGAACATGCAGCACAGTATTATGCACTGTACACTATTATGAGTACTTAGATTGAATGGTTTTCAACACTGGCTGAGAAAAGGAAAACTCACTCTTTTCAAATGTTCATTAAAAATATAAAGTAATCGACTCTTCTATGAAAAATCGCGGATGACTCTTGGACCACACACCAACCAAAAGTAACTCCCTATTTAGATATTCTATATTACTAGCAAACATACCCAGCGTTACCTGGGTCAGTAATAATATTGAGAAACAATTTATACTTTCCTTTATTTATTTTTAGCTGTGCCCCGCGGTTTTACCCGTTAATAAGACAAAAATGTATTAAAAAACTATTTTAATACGTCACGCTATAATAGATATATATATATGATATAAAAAAAGTAAAAAAATACACACTCTTATCCACATCGATGTTTCCCGTGAAATAAGAAAATGGAAAAAAAAATCAATAAAAAATAATTGAAAACCCTTGATTTATAAATTAATTAAATTTTAAATGAACCGGTTAGTAAATGCTGATAATTTTTCCGCCCGGAGCCGGGTTTGAACTCAAAACCCTAGTGTCACTGGCTGTTCGCTTTACCGTCTGGGCTATTCGGGTAACAAAAGCTCGAGCTATTAATGAAACAAAAAAAGCATCATGACTGTTATTGATTTAATTTCAATTTATTGCTACTCCACTCCTATTAGTCATAGCGTGATGTTATATAGCCTATGGCCTTCCTTAATAAATGGAATATTCAACATAAAAGGAATTTTTCAACTCGAACCAATTCCCGAGATTAGCGCGTTCAAACAAACAAACTCTTCAGCTTTATATTATTAGTATAGATTCGCAAATTTGAGTCAAAGCAAAAATCATTCGACTCATTCGTAGATTACAACCAGCCACGTATCTCTTGAAACAACCCACGAATGTAAATAACTGAGCGAATGATTAAGGAGAGATGAAAGCGGGCCAGAAATGATAAGATTTACTCACCTGTTTTAGCAAACACATTTCAGCCATTAATAAAGCATAATAACATCATGATTGATAATCGGTGCGATTTTTTACTCCGAACAATTACCGGTCTGAATTAGTTCCTTTTTATGAAGCTGAACTGTATATATTTTTGCACACAAGGAAAGAGATATGTTAAACTAGGAAGCCTTATAATAACTAGCGAAAATTTTAAAAAATCGGCTTCTAATCATGTTACTGTGCTTCAAATCACATTATTGTTATTACTTGATCGTACTTGGTGCACAATAGTTAAAACCCTAATCAATTACTATTTCTTTTATCCTTAAAGATTCTGCGTGCAGCGATTTCATGCATATGTTTTGATGTTGTTTGAAGGGGAGAGAGAACTAGACTGTGTCAGCGTCATAAGAGAAAAATCGGGTTGGAGCAAAGACAGATGAAAATTAACGAAAAACCAATATCAAATGGATTTACTAAAAAAAAATCATGTCACTTTTAAAAAATAAGATCAAATACAGGTTGTGAAGTCTCGCAGGCTTCGCACGTTGCTATACCTTTTCGTAAAATTTGTGTTTTTTTAACTTATCGTTTATGTGTTTATATTTCAGTGCACATTTTTTGCATACAATGTATTTTAAGAGTTTGAAATGAGGTTTAACTATTTAAAATGCTTTCAGTTCCTGTAAAAAGTAGAGGAATGTGGGGCAAAGTGAAATGGTGAAATATTTACTTTACTTCTAGCGCCACCTATTCAATAATATTTTAACTATGTAGTAACACATGTAGCTATTCCATTCAAGAAAAAAACTATTTCTGAAAATTAGAGAATATGATAATACAAGCAATTTTCAAAAAATGATACTCATATTGTAATATTTTGTTGTAAGTAAAAAATTAGATTTGTTATTAATAAATGATGAAACTCTTGTTATTAATATTTTAAATATTAACTGAGACTTACTAATATTCAGTGCAGTACTTATTTGTTTAATATTAATCTTGTTTGTATTTTAAATGATTTGTACAATTATTCAAGTCGATGCGGGGTAAGTGAAATAGTTCATTTTATTTACTTAATAAATCTTTTATCAATCACTTACAGATTCATTTGATAGTTATTTCATGTACATTCCTTCACTTAATAAATCTTTTATCAAATCACTTACAGATTCATTTGATAGTTATTTCATGTACATTCCTTCACTTAATAATTTCCATATTTATACACTCATTCATTCACTTTCTTTTTCATTTGCTATTTTATTAACTGATTTATTTTTTCTCAGTTATTAACTTATTTATTTATAAATTTATTGTTTCATTTCCTCCTTTCATTTATTCCTTTATTTATTCACATTTGATCAAAAACAGTTTTAATACTCGAATAAAAAGTATTTCATTAGAAAAATACTTTATTTTTCGCCTTGCCCCATGAAAGAAAAAAAAAGGAAACATTTCCCCCCTTTTTTTTGGGAAGTACACATTTACTGCAGAAAATAAAAAAATATGTTTTAAATCTAAACTGTACTATAAAATGTATTGTTCTTTCATTACGTACCGTAATTTCCTAAGCAATTTTTTAACTTGTACAGAACTATTTCACATATCAGTGTGACAAAAATCTAATAAATCAGATTTACAGTTTAAATATCCAATTGTTTCAAATTTTAAAAGTCATGGTATTTTTACACTGTGCTTTGTAAATATTTTAAGTAAGTGTTAAATTAGTTTATACATTTTCCGTATATCTTAAACTATAACGTAACATTTTTCAAACAAAATCAGTCAACAACGTTTACAATGTTAAAGGGCTTTTTAGATGAAAACTTTTGAAAAAGAGACCTAGATAAATGATGTTGCTTTATAAATTGGTGTTTACTATACTTCAAAGAACTATTAAAAATCAAACTACTTTGCATATGTTAAGTGGAGTTTTATATTATTTAAAACTGTAATTTGTTTTTTAAAAAGGGAAACTGGTGTCAACAGATTGCAGACATTAACTTGACAGAAATAAAAAAATTAGATTTTTAATTGAAATTCAATGTTTAATGCTTCATAAATTACTTTTTACAAGTCCACTGAAATGTAATTATCTTTACTCTTACAGTGGATTCACTAATTAGGTAAACTTTTTAATGTTATATTAGATTCACTAGCTAATTACACTTTACAACTTAAAAATCTCAATGTGTAATAAATTTATGGAGCCATTCTATTTTCTAGAGCAAATTTTATAGGTTTGCTAAGATGTGCACATAGTTAATTAGTCTCTATGTTGAAACTAGAAATCAAGTGTTTTATCTTAGAATCGAAGTATGGCATAAACTATCTGTCGAGACTCAACAAATCAAGCTATTTTTAGTGAGAATCGCTAAGTCACTTTTTTTAAATATATTCAAGTAATCAAACTATTTGTGGGTACTAAATTAATTTAAATTCTTTGTAGATACTCAATAGCTTAATCTAGGTATACATACTAAATAAGTCAATCTTCAAGTATGTCAAAAAACAAGTATGTCTCCGCATGCCAAATCAGTGCAAAATTTCAACGAACTCTTTACTTTGAATACCTTAAATGTTGCGTAAAATTCGCTGATTAATCATAACCAACGGTACGTTGAACCATCACTTTTCTCGTCAATGAGATCACGTAATATGTATCTTCGTAGAAAGACGTCCATTATATTAATAGCCACAACATAATTAACTATTAACTCGAAACATTTTATTACATGACTTTTAAAAAACATTTTTAAACATGTGGTTTTTAACTATTTTTAAAATCATGGAAAAATACTTTACAGGGGCCTCCATGACTGTGTGGTAGAATTTTTCACTTCGTATGCCGGAGATTGTGGGTTCGATTCCCAGCGGTGCCTTGGGTATAATTTCCTCTTTCTGTGCTGTAAATCTTCCTTGTATTGTCTTATCTGTGAAAAAATAATAAAAATAAATAACGAAGTTCAACCTCTTAAGGCAATGGCGAATAAGTTTTCTAAAGTGATTATTAACGATGGACACATCAACCACAAACATACTTTGAAAAGTCTATAAGTATTGTTCACGGTTAAAAAAATCTTTAGCTAAACTGGCTTTAGCTCAAAAAACATGAAATAGTGTAGTTAAATGATTAAAAATGGGAAATTTTCCTGGACGCCAGTGGCGAAAAGAGACAAGTTTCGCCGTTTGTCACCGTTTTTGTCCCCGAGTTGCCACTTTTTTTTTTTTTTTTTTTTTATCAACATGAAAAAAAAAAAAAAAAAAAACCTCGATACATATTAGTTTTTAAATTTCAAATAAAACCAAAAAACATTAGTTAATAACTAATTAAAGACATTAACGTTTTTTAATAACATAGTGAGGGGGATGGCGAATGATACTAATATTTTTAGTTACATTTTTATTTATTTAATCGCTTCGTTGAAAGTGGCCATAGCTAATCTTAATCTTTACCTAAAATACTGATAAATATTGGTAAAAAAATACTTCGCTGTTTAAGTTGTTAGTCAAAGAATGACAAGAAGTAGTCCTTCTAACGAGCACAAAGCTGAAGAGTAACAAGAAGTAGTCCTTCTCAAGAATACAAAGCCAAAAAATAACAAGTAGTCCTTCTCAAGAGTACAAAGACAAAGATTAACAAGAAGTAGGCTTTCTCAAGAGTACAAAGACAAAGAAAACGTCGTACATTTAGGTATGCTAAAAAAAATGTATTTCTCTTTTCCATCAGACAAATGCTCTTATTTACCAGATTAAAATTAATTTATTAGCACTTTTAGTGAGTATTTCGGGCCTTATTGGCAACTACATAGCTTTAATTTGATCACACAGTACTTCCGAAGACTTAAGTTGGATACGTTGCTAAATGGCGACAAGCGGCATTTAAGCGTTAAAAGTTGAAATATCTTTTAAATGTTCACACTTCTTCTCAATAATAATAAGTGTTATATTAAGAAGCACTGCTATTCAAACGACTCTGTATTATTTTGCCATTTTTCGTCCTTAATTTATATTTGAAGGACACGCAAAAGTTCTCATAACTTTTTTTTTCGTCCGAGTAAAAATGTTATCATCGTAATTATATTAATATGCTCTTACATGTTTGCTTATGCAAGCAAGCATGATAATCATCAAAGCCCAGTTTCTTATGCAGCTTTGTAAATTTTGTCTTATCTTTCTTAGAAGGACTTATACCATTTTTAAATGCAACAACTAATTCCCTTGGGTAGTGTTGAAGTAATTACTGTTGGTGTAATAAGTTTAGTCTTTCTTTTTCCAACCGAGCTTTATTTTAGCGAATTTTCTTAGTAATATAAAGAGCAGAAATAAATTCTTTACAAGTTTACATTAATGAGATTTATTTCATTGAAATAATTATATTCCTCACATGCAAATAAAGAAATCCTGTGAACGGGAGTAAAAGTTGTTATGCCGTAAAAATTACCGTGAAGCCGGATGTTAAACATTTAATTGCTTTGCTGGGAACGAAGAGATCTTGAAACGGCTGCAAAAATGCTTCCCCGGATAGAGGAGGAAATAATAATTTTTATAAAACTTATGTTTGTCCGTAGCTTTTCAAAAACAGGTCTTGTACAAAGTTCAAATTAATTACGTCTATGCATAAATAACTGATTAATGATTTTTAACTAAAAGATATTTTGAAAATTATTTTGATAACCAAAGTAAATATTATTCAAAAAAATTTTTGCACATAGTTTTATAAATTTCAGATAAAAGCTTCGACATTAAACACTCCTTATTGATGCAAGTTTTCAATCGCGTTATGGCAAAACGGCTTATTTAAATATTTTTGTTTTAAAGACTCAACATTTCAAATTAGTTTGACTTCTTCTGCTTGACCGATTGCAACCACAACAGAGGATCCTATTCCAGAAAGAAACGGTAGCATTCCACTAAGGACTGACGTCATAACTCTTCCCTCAAACCGTCTCTGTTTTCGGAATTTTTATGCAGAGACGGTTTGAGGGAAGAGTTGTGACGGCAACACGAAGCAGCATTATTCCGTGCGAGGGCCAAAATAAACCTCAAAGTTATATTTGTCATGGTTAAAACAACTATACTTAGGCTACAGCTCCGGAAAAGGTGGGGAGAGGGATAAACAAAATATCTCTCTAGTAAGTAAAAAATCTTCGCACGCAAAAACCTGTGTTGACAACAAAAAATGTGATTAACGAAACATTAAAGCTCCCAGAATGTTAGATCATTGTTATTCGTTCACGACATAAATAACTTTTAAAAAATTTTCCTAGAAGCGTTTCATAATTTTACATCGACACCTAAGTTCTACATTTATTTTAAAATTCTCTTTAATTATCAATTTAAATGTCTTATCCACTAACAGCTGAAGAAACTTCAACTAATAAATAGTCTAGATCTAGGATCAGGTATCGAAACTTTTGATCATAAATATGGTTTATTGTATTTATGATGTCATTTATATGATTTAAAGAAGCCTTAATTTATCCAAGGCGTACTTTTTTCGTGAGGTAGGGGGTAGGCGGATTTAAGAAAGGAAATATATTAAAAAACATATATATTTGGGTTATTAAGCAATACTTTTAATAAATAAAAATAACATCTTTTTCACACACACACACACACACACACAGTCCAGTCACATTAATGTGACCACCACGTACTTTCCACGTCAGAGTTAAATAACCAATCACAGAAGAAAGGTGTCAGCACAGTGCAGTTGAGCGTATATAAAGGGTGTGTGAGGGCTTCGGAAAACATTTCAATCGTTGGCGTAATGCAGAAACAAAGCGAATTATCCGACGTCCAAAAGGGCATGATCATTGGCTTTCGGGCCAAGGGTGGAAGCATTTCCGAAACGGCAGAGTTTGTGAACTGTTCGCGTGCCGCCGTGGTAAAAGTGTACCGTGCATGGCAAAATGGGACTGTCCAAAATCAGCGACGTGGCAAATGTGGTGCACTACGGGTCATAGATGACAGAGGCGAACGACGGTTGCGGAGATGCGTTCGGGCAGATAGACAGGCTACCGTTGAGCAACTGACCACCAAAATGAACCAAGGGCTACCAAAAGTGTCTCCCAAACTACTATTCAGCGAACATTGCTGCGTCTGGGCCTCCGAAGCAGACGCCTGGTTCGTGCACCTATGCTGACTGCTGTTCATCGACGACGAAGGCTAGAATTTGCACGCCAGTACAGCAGCTGGACGTCCACTGAGTGGCGACAGGTAGCGTTTTCAGATGAATCGCGTTTTATGTTCCATCGGACAGATGGACGCGTTGGCGTATAAGGCGTGAAACCTCTGAAAGGAACCACCCTGCAGCCTTTGCCGGAACGGTCCAAGTTGGAGGCGGGAGCATTATGGTCTGGGGAATGTTTTCCTGGCATTCTCTGGGTTCGCTGATCATTGTGGAAGGCACGATGGATCAATACAAGTACGCATCTGTCCTTGCGGACCATGTCTACCCCTACATGCGCATTGTTTTTCCTCAGGATGATGGAATCTTCCAGCAGGACAATGCGAGGTGCCATACAGCTGCCAGTGTACGTGCGTGGTTCGAAGAGCACCAGGATGAGTTTACCGTCCTCCCCTGGCCAGCAAACTCACCTGACTTAAACCCAATCGAGCATCTGTGGGACCATCTCGATCGAGTTGTTCGCGCCATGGATCCTCAACCGCGTAATCTAGCGCAGCTGGCCACGGCATTAGAGTCGGCATGGCTCAACATCCCAGAGAACACCTTCAGGGACCTAAGTGACTCTCTTCCTGCACGTCTCGCAGCAGTCCGCTCTGCGAAAGGTGGTTATTCTGGCTTTTGACAGATGTGATTTAATGTGACTGGACTGTATATATATATATATATATATATATATATATATATATATATATATATATATATATATATAAACGTCGCGTGAACAAAACTTCGCGCGGTCAAAACTTTGCGTGGACAAAACTTCGCGCAGTCAAACTTCGCGCGGACAAAACTTCGTGCATATATATATATATATATATATATATGCATATATATATATATATATATATATATATATATATATATATATATATATATATATATATATATATATATATATATATATATATATATATATATGTGTGTGTGTGTGTGTGCGCATTCCATATATATATATATATATATATATATATATATTCCATATATATATGGAATGCGGTCATTTACACTGCTTAAAGCTGAATTCATTTGTCCACTGCTTGAGATAGACTTTTCAAAACATACTTTCACTCTGTCGAAGAATTAAAGTCCCTCTTCTCGCTTATTTTTAGATTTTCATTTCCATATTTTTTTAAATATGTAAGCTAAATAGGAATATCAACTTTCGACAAATTATCATTTTATTTTATAAATCGATTTAGCTATATTTTTCGAATCAATTCATTCAAATTTTACTCTTATTATGGTTTGGGGTCAAAACTTCGCGTCCAAAACGTCGCGTGGACAAAACTTCGCGTCCAAAACGTCGCGTGGACAAAACTTCGCATCCAAAACATCGCGTGGACAAAACTTCGCGTCGTCAAAACTTCGCGTGGACAATACTTCGCGCAGTCAAAACTTTGCGTGGACAAAACTTCGCGCAGTCAAAACTTTGCATGGACAAAACTTCGCGCATTCATAACAATGAACTTCAATAAACATATCATATAAACTTAGCTAAAAAGTAAAAATGTATCTTTTTTTTTGGGGGGGGGGGGGGTGTTATCGTTTAATGATTTCCATTAACGCATTAGATACACTCTATACAAATAACTTAATTTTTCATAATGAATTACTTGATTGCAAGTTAATTGGGTAAATCCTAAATGAATTTAAGTATAGCAAGTTAATGAAGTAATAAATTGATACACATTTGAATTTATATAAAGATTAATTTATCACTTTTTCGAAAAGGAGGAATTGGTTTTATAAATAGTTGGTTTTGAGCAATACAGAACGGTCGTTATACCGGAAGCAAATTAACATAAAGTATATAGGAATAAAGTTGTGACTTTTACCACTAGTCATTATAATGGAATGATTTTTAAATTGTGTGATCGTTATAACGGACGTCGACTGCATATGTAACTTACAGATTTTATTCAACTAAAACTAAAATAATTTATTTTTAAGAAGTTTTATTTAGATGCGAAAAGTAATGCACGTACATAGTTTTGTTTGTGCAAAGTTTTGTACGCACGAAATTTTGACTGCGCGAGGTTTTGCCCACGCGAAGTTTTGTCCACGCGAAGTTTTGTCCACGCGAAGTTTTAGCCGCGAAGTATTTGTGCGGCGAAGTTTTAACCCATTACCCTTATTATCGTTACTTTACTTTTACACTATGCTTTATACATTTTGTTTAGCAAATCGTACTGAATAAACCTGACATCAATAAATGTGTATGTAATCAAGGTATAACTAGTCATTTATACGTAATAAATTCATCGAATCTGTTAAACTGTTATTACTATTACTTATATATATATATATATATATATATATATACTTTTATTACTATATTTACTGTATTACTTATTAGCTTTGGTAAAAGTATAAAACATATATTTATATAAATACTAATTAAACACCAATTTCTAAATGCCACACAGATAGTTATAATTTTGCTTTGTATCTTTACTTCTATGAGTTAGGATAAAACGTAAAAGCATTTTGCATATTATGTCTATATTGTATATTGTAGATGATGATGTTTAGTATGCATTATGTATAGTATATAACCAATAATTTATGCATAATTTACTGATGATGCATAAAAGAATTACCTAAAATAAACATTGAATCTCTTAGTTATACATATGTTAAATTATTTGTCTTCAAACAAATTCATTATAATCTTAAAACGTACCATATTTTTATTTAACTCCAAGTTTCTTTCTGTACCAGAGTCCGAATTCTTCCTTTCAATGCAAAATAAAATCCCTACGCAATTTAAGCTCCTGGAAACTTTTAAACTTTATGCTTTTTATCAAAGCATGAGATGTCCGAAGGAAAAAAAAATCGGTATCAGAAAAAAATCCTGGCGCCGTTTAGCCTCACCTGGAATTTGTTCGCCAACAGTTCCATTGGGAAAAGTACCATTATGTGTGTATGTCGTGCACTAGTAAGCTGGTTAAAAGACTTACTTTCGGAACGACCATTGCAAGCACTTTAGATGGCGGTCAGTTGTCAATAACTTGCCTTTTGGGTGCAATACAAGAAACCCATAAATAACACAACATCTAAAAAGGAGGGAGTACGTGCTAGGGGAGAGGGGAAAAAACACCATTTGAGAAGCGGATTTCTACATCTCCAAAACGATGTTGTACCTTTTAGTTTCGCATTTTTGCTATCGCTTTTCCATCCCCTCGAATCTTAAACAGTTGCAGTTTCTTGGCATTACATTTTGTCCACTTTACCCCCTCCTTGACATGAGCTCTTAAAGGGGCGATCTACAAACAGTAAGTCGCCGATCACTAGAAGTGATAGTCGAACAATTCTACTTCAACCACTTATTTGGTCTTAACTCGTATTAAATTACACATAAAAGGGAGTTACCATCCAAGTCACATATTTTTTGAAAAATCCTAAAAGTGTTTAGCTATGCCGCGTTTGGTAATATGTTTCACAGCCACACACACACATTATGTATGTGTGTATATATATATATATACAGTCAACTTTCGATAACTCGAAGCCTCAAGGATCTTGCTAAATCCTTCGTTATTGGTAGTTCGAGTTACAGGAAGTTCCCACAGCCTTTTCAAAAGCTTAGGACCAAATAAAAACCTCGAGATAATGAAATATTCGAGTAATAGGGCGCTTCGAGTTACCGAGACTCGACTGTGTGTGTATATATATATATATATATATATATATATATATATATATATATATATATATATATATATATGGGGCTCCCATGGCTCTGTGGTAGAAGCTTCATTTTCTAAGCCGGTGGTCATTGGTTCGATTCCCGCCGGTGCCCTTGGTGTTATTTCCTTCTCCTGTGCTGTAAATCTTTTCTGTGTGTGTCCGGAGGAAAGCCCTTGGCACGCAGTCCTCTATGTATGTTAAGCTTATAAATAAATAAATATATATATATATATATATATATATATTCAGAAAGAAAAAAATGTCAGGTAAATAAAAGAAGATAAAAATATCAAAAATACTGTACATGAACGTTTTTTAAAAGGGGGAATACCAAATACAAAATACTACCAAATAAGGTACGTGAAGGAAGGACTGGCATGGCATCAGAGGGAAGACCAGACCCTATTTCACAAAGCTCTTTCTGTATAAACATTGTATTTTTTGTGTTTTTATCATATTTCAGTTTATTGATATGTCATGTATTTTTATCATATTTTAGTTTCTTGATTTTTCCCCCTGAATATTTTTGTTTTGTTTTTGTTTTTAACAGCTTAGTGCTGACACTAGCGTATATGTTTGGTCATTTTTATCCCCGTCAAATTCTTTCAACTTTTGGATTTTTTTAAAATGTATTTTTTATATATATATACAATTCTCGATAACTTGAAGCCCCAAGCGACTAGCTAATACCATCTAGTTATAAGTAATTCGAGCTACAGGAAGTTAAAACTTTCTCACGAGTTTAGGACCAAATGAAAATTTTCAGATGAAAGAGTAAAGGAGGATTTGGAAAAAAGCTACCAAATCTAAAACTGCGATTTGCTTGTAGAGTTCAGTATTAATCGGTGTCACCTATGTGTTTTATCAAGATTTAGCATCATGGCACTACTCAATAAAATTGACAAACTTAGTAGTTGAACAAGACCTCAAAATCTTAGAATAGTCAGGAAACTAGATAAAACTCCCAAAAAACCTTAGGATGATCCGCAATTAGAAATGTGTGAGAAAGGGTTGTACTGAGAGGGAACATACTTGTATTTTCAACGTCTCCATTCCATTGAGAAGAGATAAAATGGAGGGATGGAAAACTTTCATTCGTGAAACAAAGGCACTAAGTCACGTAATCGATTTTAAAGCGAAGCATTGGAGGAAATCAGGTTTTTTTCGCTAGTCTCACGCAAAACGTGTCAACCATTCGTCGTTGTTAAGTAACGTGACTTGAGATCTTTGATCAAGCTTTTGCAAAGCCAATCATTGGACTTGCTCTCTCCATTTATTAATTCCTGCTCTAACTTCCATTCAGGTTAATTTTGCGCTCAGAAGAAACGAGTTTTTATTAATTGCAAACACGTGTTTGTAAATTTTATTTCATTCTCCTCAATGCATATATGTTTTATAATAGTAATGCGAAGAAATTCATAAAAATCATTTATTGAATATATTAGTACAAAGAGTTAAAAATCTAAAAAGTAGCACTTTTTGCGTAGATACACTTCTGGAGGCGGTGTTTCCATGCCTGGAAGGTATCCTGGAAGACGTTTTCCGGAATGTCCTTTAGAGCCGATGTAACGTGCGCGTGAATGTTTTCAATCGTGTCCTAATATTTTTCTTTCATGGTTTCTTTTTTCCGGGGAAACAAAAAAAAGTCATCGGGAGCCCAGTCAGGACTGTAGGGAGACTAGTGAACTGATGGGGTGTGGGTCCTAGCCAGGAAGTCGTTGACAATGAAGGCGCTGTGATTCTTCACGTTGTCGTGATGAAGTGTTTCCACGCGTCCTTGATGTTACTTCGGCATCGCGCGGTGGCAAACTTCCCAACGTTTAACGCAAAATTAGATAGCGTATACCGTTGCTCCACAGAAAGATCTATTGTGCCATGTTACATAAACTCAAACGGTGTTCACGGCAATACACGTCCTGACTCTTGGCAGCTCGCGGACGAATGCGCCCGGACGCGTTTTGAAGCTAACAGCCCCCTCCACCTAGCCCAAACGTTTAGAACACGCTGCATCATACCGTTGCGTCTCCAAAAAAATTGTCCCCTTTCTTTATGGAACGCACCTTGTATGTATTACAATGCAAATATAAGTAGGGGAATGTGGGGCAAAGTGAAATGGTTAAGAGGACTTCGTTTTGAAAATTACAGTATATAAAGAAGGAATATTGTATTTTGTAATAAAACTTGCGTTGAAACAGTATTTTTTTTATTTGGCAGTAAATTTGAGTCTTCAAAAAAAGAGTGCAAACTTTTCACTTCTATTTTCATGCGACAAAGTGAAAAATAAAATATTTTTCTAGTGAAATATTTTCTATTCGATTACAAATATATTTTTGATCAAAAGAATCAGTAAATAAAAGGTTGAATGAATAAATGAAAAGATAATGAAACAATAAACAAATAATTAAATGAATATATCAATTAATATTTGACGAAAAATAAAGGAGTGAGTAAAATTATGAATGAATAGGAAAATAAGTAAATAAATGAATAAATAAGTGAATTACCAAATAATGGAACATAAATGAATCATTTAAAAAAGGAAAATGTAAGTGATTTATATTAAATGATTGAGTGAGTAAACGAAACAAACTATTTCACTTTGCCCCATCCAATTTGCCCCGTACACTGTAAAAAAAATTCCGGAACGTTACTGGGAATTTCCGTGTCACGTTTCGAGATTTTAATGGTTTTTATCCACTTCCTGGAAAAATTAAGTATTCTTGACTAAAAGTTTCCTGAATTGCTACAACTCACAAGAATGCAGACTTTTCACTGTTGTGAAAAATATTTTTAGCTCCCAGTTTAAAGATTAATGAGCGTATTTATAAAAAGTATCGGCTTTACTTCAAGTACGGCCCGTCCATGCTAATTAAACTCCCAAAGGGAGCAAAAAAGTGTGGACTGCATTGCTTTGCAAGATTTGCAGGCAAGTAAATTTCTCGTTACTTACTTGCAATTCTGGCATAGCTTTGGCCATGTTTGCAATAATGCTCTTTTAACTTCCTTGATAAATCAGAATGATGCCAAGATATTATTTCCACAAACACGACTGGTTTTAAATGGGAGGATTTCTGAATTTTTCAGGAAGCTTCCAGAATAATATCAGGAAGGTTACTGAATTTTAGCGGAAAAAGTTCCTGGATTTTTCAAGATATATTACTGGCAGATATTGGGCACATCAGCTGCCCATTATTTTCCAGGAACGTTTCTGAATCGTTTTTACAGTGTATGTACATCACTAATTGTACAATTTATTTAAAATAGAAATAAGCCTAATATTAACTGAATTAATATTGCATTGGCTGTCAAAAGGTCTCAATTAATATTTAAAATGTTCATAACAAGAACGTTATCATTTTATAGTAACAAAAATAATTTTTTACTTGCAACAAAATATTACAACATGAGTATCAATTTTTTAAAATTGCCTGTATTACCAAATGCTTTAGTCTTCGGCGGTATATTTTCCTGACTGAAATAGACTACATATGGTACTACATAGCTGAACTAATACCAGACAGGTGGAGGTAAAAGCAGAGTAAATGTTTCAACATTTCATTTTGCCCCATGTTCCCCTACTTAATTTTTTACAGAGTCAAAAATAAATAATAACTTTTGTTGGGGCGGTCGTTTTTTCAGACACTTCCTATTATTATATCAATCAAAACTTAGAGACAGTATGATTCACATACCGTACATAGGTATCCCTTTAGTGATACGAACTTAGGATACCTAAATAATTTTACTTTCCTGTGTTTAATAAATGATAACTTTATATACACATTAGCTGCAGAGTCAGAAATATGTATTACGTACTTTTGCCTTCTATACATTTGATACATTTCTTGAAACTCCTCCTAGAAAGAAATAAATGGAAGGAAGTGGGTTACATATGTGATGCTGCCGTGTTTAAATTGCGTGATATGAGAAAATTTAGGAATTCGCCAGCCTAAACCTTATGCAAAAGAATTGTATCGAAAAGTTTTTAATCGACCCAAAATGCCAATTTTATGCATGGCATGTAAAAATGAGTTTTGACCGAAATAACGTACTATCTCTAAATCTACTGTGGGAACACACTTCTTTTGAACCAGCGAAAGAAGTAAAGATTTATATATTTATTTCTAAGTAAAGATTTATTTTTGATCATAAAACATATTTTGGAAACTTCAATATCGTGGGAGGGACATATTCCCTGGGAATAAATTTAATTTACGTTTTACGAACGAGAATGTGCTAAATACATCATACCGTTTACAATACCATAAATTTTCAGAACCGATATGAGCTGTTTTAGATGCAATATGCTTTTACATCTACTTTATTAAAAGAACAGTAAAACATGATAATGCTCTCCAACTATGTTGCTTGTAAAGCATTCGTAACGCAAACTGAAAATATTTTTGAAATACATGTTTTAAATTTACAAATATTTAAGGAAAAAAAAAATACTAGTCAAGGTGTTATTACAACTGCTTTCTAGATCAATATCTTGCAGAGTTTTTGACATATGTTTTTCGAAACCCTACCATATTGTAATACATTGATTTTCAGATATATTTTGAGCAGTTTAAGTTTGCGCTTTTATCAAATGAGTAATATTGTAAAAGAAGAGTTTTTTTAAACTTTATATTGCCATTAACGTTTACTTTATAAACATTTTTGTCCTTTTATTACGTGATTCTGTTCTCATTTTTTACCCTACTTAAAAAAAGCATTAAAGTTTTACTGTTTTTTTTTTTCTTATTTACTGATGTAAATGTACGGTTTACAAATCAGTACTTACTTTCAGGTACACATAGTTGTATGAAATGTTGCATAAATTAGACAAGACTAGTTGTTCAGTGCCTGCGTCATTGAAATGGCAGCTGTCCAGAAAATACATTTAATAATAAGTTTTTCAAACAGCTTATACAATAAAAAAAAGTTTGGATAAGATATACTGCCATGGGAAAGTAAACGGCAGTATCTGTAGAAATGAGTTCTCGAGATATTTGAAGAAATGCGTTTTGGATTCAGTACTAACAATTGGGAAAAGCTACAATAGATGACAAAATGTCAAAAAAATAAAAATGAATGTTTTTCATTTACTGCCCTTTACCTGCTCAACGGCAGTATAACACTGATGACATCTAAAGTTTTTTCATCAAAAAATATTAAAAACGTAAACTTGTTAAGATACTGCGTGTTACTTCTATTAAAGGAGTTACGTTAGACATTTTTAACTTAAAAAATTTTAGCAGCATTTAATTGAATCTTAATGCTACGCATGATTTAACCAACAAAAAAAAACTTATTTGAATTTAGAGAGTTAAGTAACCTAACAATGTTACTGATATTTAACAGCATTAAAAATGAAATAGGTTTAGATTTTAATCACTCAATTGAAGTTGAAGAATAGAGCCCAGTATTATTCACAGTAATCAAATAATTATAATTTTGCACTATCAAGTTTAAAACTGTTAATTGAAGCAAGAGAATAAGTATTGGGAAAAATTGTGCACGGTATTTTAATGTTGACATTGTTTTTAAATAAAAATAATGCAATATTGTGAGCGATGAAACAGCGTTTATAATTAGCGGAACCTCGAATTTACTTATTCCATAGGACTAGTGATAAAACACGGAGCAAGAGGGAAAACATAAAACCGGGTATGGAGGTGAAAATCTAAGCATATTGTTTATAAACTGACACTTACCCAATGAACTAGTGAGAGAAATGTGTAATATTTACTTGCTTGTTTGCTAAATTTGCATCTTGGGTTTTAATCGCTAATAAAAATTATTTTAGAGTTTTAATGCGTTGAATCTGACGCATATCCATCAGGTAAAGAGCGCAGAGACCAATTGAAACTAATCTTACCGTAAACTCATGGTCAGATAACGCGCAAGATAAGTTGAAATCCGTGGAATCTAAAAGCTATAAGGAGCAAAATCTCCGTTTTCTAAATGGAGCAACAAATTTGATTTTTTCCAGAAAAAAAAATAAATGTATAAAAATTTAACTACCGTAACTCAGAAAGAAGTTAATCGTTTGTATTTGGAAGAAAAAATGGTTTTTATATGCATTAAAGAAATATTCCAAATTTCCGGTGATCGGACGTTTGGAGGGAATCCTTCTACAAATCATAGAAAAAAGGGCAATAAAACGGAACAAAAAGAATTTCTTAGCGGCTTTAAACACCTAAAACAAATTTACCTTGAGAAAAAAAAAGATCCCAAAAGAGTTTATGCGAGTCTTATATAGAGAAAACGTGTTTGATTTATTTTTAGTAAAACGTATTAAGCGGATTTTCTGAAAAGTGTCGAGTAAAATCATTAATATTGTAATATTATTAGTGAACAACAACCAACAGAAAATGACGTCGGAAGCGGGATAAAGTATGAAACGAGCAACGTAAAATCGAAGTTCCATTACAGTAGACAAATAATATTTAACGTTAATAGTATTTCATTACGTCCGTTACAAAGGAAATAAGTTCATCGTTGCTAAACCAAAATAGAAACTGGATAAAAATTCGCGTGTAATGTTATTACCATTTTTCTAGTAATATTGCTCGTAAAACTACTGAGCTCCATCGTAACAAAAAGTATAAAATTAAGAGAGTTTTGTGGAAAAAGAGAAACAAATAAAGCTACAAATGTTCTTAATATCTTTTAACCCTCTGAGGAACGGTGGCTTCGCTTAAAGTCACCACATTTCTATTCATTCATTCCATTAATTGAATTTCAAAAATAATTAAGTATTACTGTTGATCCTGATATATCAAGAAGTAGTTTTTCATGCAATAAATATCTAAAACATGTCGTTGAAAAATTTCAGGAATTTTTGTAAGCTAAAATGCCCTACCAAATATGAGCACCTTTTTTGCTTAGTTCTTCTTGTCCTTTACTAATAAAATGCGTCATCAAGATTATCCCAGAAATTTTTCCAGTTGTTCTAACTAAAACTTCATTTTAAATTGATATCTGATGAGAGAAATACTACTTCAAGACAAAATTAAAGAATTTCCTTCAAACTTCTCAAAGCAAAACTAGTACAGTTAAATCTTCTACAAACTTCTTATCAAAGCAACAGGTTAAGAAAACCTATTTCACAAAGAACGCTACTTCCAAAAACACTAAATGCAAAAAAATATATATATCTGCATAAAATTAAGAAATAATCTGCTTTTGGACGCACAAATAACTAATTAAAATAAATTTCTCTGCAAAAAAAGGTAAATAATGGATGTTCATAATTTTATTTAACGAGAAAGTGCTAACTTTTAAAAATTATTAATTGAATTAATTTTCCATCAAATTTTCCTTAATCGTGTTTAATACCATTCAGCCTTCAACGGTGCATTTGACACCTATCATTTATTTTTTCACACCCGAAAATCTTTTCCCCTAACAGCTTTCAACTTTTTCTATGTACATTTGCGCTTTTCTTACTTTTTGTGGATGTATCGATTGTAGCTGTTAAAGTAATGGGCAGTAAGAAGTGAAAATATACAGCTAATATTTGGAAATATATTTAAGCACGGTTTTTTCCCCTTCCTTTTTGGCTGAGTGAACATTTAACCAACTTAAATACCATCTTTTAAGTGGCCTATTAAAGAGACAAAGATTTTTTTTTCGCAAATTAACACGTAAATAACGTATTAATTAACGCTGATGCGTACAAATTAAAATAATGTAAGGCTAATTAAAAAGTACATTGTTTTACGATTACATAACCCGAAATTCCAAATTAATAATTTAAATAATACATTTCTTCAAAAAAATCATGTTTTAAGTTAATTAAGGATTACAAAACATTAATGACAATATGCAGTAAAAATAACAAAAATTGATAAATAGATATATTTTTAATATGATTAAAATTAATTTGAACCAAATTAATCTAAAAAATATTTTATTGCAATTACTATAGTATCTGCTGATAATAACTTTTGATATTTAAAACAAAGTAGGCCTACTTTAATAATCTCTCGCTATTTTTCATTTTTCTATTCACGGTTATGTATATTACTATAAGTTCTGTAACTGTAATTATAAAGTAAGAATGACACAAACTATTCTTAAAGTTTGCGTCTATGCACTTTATAAGCGTCACGTACTGAATCTAAATCCGTATATGATTTTGAAAGTTTATCCTGTGTATAGAATTAATATATTCTTTAACTGCATCAAATTTTACTAGGAAGTGGTTAGTCAAGTCATTTGAGCAATTCCAGATGTGACAGAATGACATTTTAAGAAGTGAAACGATCATTTTATAACTTATTAATTTAATGACTTTTTTTGACAAAAATGTGTTTTCTTCACGCATTTAAATCTATTTTTTCTACAAAAGTTATTCAACAATTTGTCACCTTTCAGTTGTTAAAAAAGCGATGCAAAAAAAAAAAAAAAGAAATAGTTTTACTGCAGTAACTTAAGTATACATTTGAAAATATCATTCCAGAGATGGAAATAAAATGGTAAGTAATAGATAAATAAATAGAAACTAGCTGACCCGTGCGAAGCATTTGGGCTCGACAGCCCAATTCAAAAGGAATTCAAAAATCCGATTCTTAATTGTAACTTTTCGAACAACAGCTAAAAGGTAACTTGTTCGTTTTTCGCTGAGAGCGGGTAGGTTTTTTTTCAAAATGTTATGGATGCTACGGCGTTACCAAAAAAAAAAAAAAGCTAGAGAAATAATATATATGATATTGCAATTTATCATTTCGGGTTGCTATACAGTAAAGCAATAATTCACAAATAAACAAAAATAAATAAATAAATAAATCGAATTTTCTTTTTTAAAAAGTTGTACAGCAATTTAATGTTTTGTTTCTTGATTTTACACCAACAGAACTGTAGTTCAGAATTCTGCAATGAGTTGAGAATGTATATATCTTCGCCACAGAACAACAGTATGATATCTTAGTGTTATTTCTGGGATTAGATATTTTACTGTTGCTCTGAGGCGATGATATTCATGGAAATTTGGATAAGAATTCTGCTGAAGAAATCACCCACTAAAACGTTGCTTTTTCGTCCATGGGAATTTGAGCTCGTGACTTTCGCAATTTAAGCACGACGCTCTAGCCAACTGTATCAATGGGCCTGTTTTGGGATGTTACAGATTAAAGCATTGCGTAATAAAAACAAAATAAATTAGTTTTATGCGACAAAACAGCTAAAGAATTATTTGTATATTTTTCGCTGACAGCGGTGAAACAAAACTCTAAAATGATTAAGACATTTTTTTTAAATTAAAATGTTGCCTTACTTATGAAGTTTGATAAAGTGTGAAGGAAGTTACAGCGTTTCGCACACACACACACACACATAAAATATTATATATATATATATATATATATATATATATATATATATATATATATATATATATATATATATATATATATATATATATATATATATATATATATATATATATATATATATGTAAAAGATATTAAAAATATATTTTGAGAAATAGCGTATATTGATTTACAAAACATGCGTACGTCATGATTCGAGAAAAGGTGACGTTTTTCCAGCTCTTATTGAGCGCACAGCCTAACGAATTTAGCGTAGTTGACAGTCATCGGTCGACAAATGTAGGTGATTCATAGGAAACGATTCAACGGAAAGTTCATTGCCGTTTGATGTTTTGCAGAAGTGAAAACTTGACTTTATGGACTTTTTAGAAAAGAGTTATTCCTTCAACAGATAAATACCTTAAACAATAAAGTTTTTGCAATTGTCAAAAGGGTTAATAATCTCGAAATTAGTTTGATTCGAAATTTGTTGGTTGATAATTTGTGGATTGATTCTCTAATTTGTCGAATAAGTATAACCTATAAATTTTACCCCAAAGTATTAGTATTCTATAAAATTCTTGACTGTCGCTTCTTAATGACTTTTTTATTTCGTTAATATGAGGTTTAAGATACGAAATGAAAATTAAGAGTAAAAGTGGTTTTATTTTTAGACAAAGCTATTTCTTCAATAAAAGCTGATTAAGGGACCAATGACTCATTGCTGTGTACTTTTTTTTTTTCCATTAATTTCGTCTCTCAGTCTTAATTTTTGAAAATTAAACTAATAGGAAAATTATAGGGCTAGAACGTTAAAATTACGAACACGTTTATCTTTATTATCAATACGTAATTGAAAACACACACACACACACACACAAGAAACAATTCCGTAAATATTCTAATATATTTAGGTTCTTTTTTTTCAGAAGCATTTTAATTTCGTAATTTACGATTATTTATCAAGTTTTTCAGAACAATTTTCAGGAACTTAAAAGTTTTTTAAAAAATATTAATTTTAGCAATATTTTATTTTGTAAAATTCTTAAACCATAACAGTGAAAAGATTGTAAGATGACAACTTAAAGTTCCTCTTTCGCTTGGAATACATTTTTTATTAAAATTACTCAGCAAAATGTTAATATTCATATCTCAGTATATTACTTCAAAAGAAATATTTTGAGTGACATCCATTTCGCTCCACGTAAAATAAAAGTTTCAATTGGCCACTGAAAACATTATTTTCACTTTCTTAGCCTTGTTCCTAGCGCACTTTATTATTTCTTCTCGATCAAGGCTTCCTGAGGGCATCATTTATTTGATGTATTACAACACCGCAGCAATTTACGAGTAGATTATTTTTTCTGTCATATCTGGAACATTTCTTCCTATAATAATCTCACTATTTTAACACTGAAACAAATTCAGTGCTTTCTGAGTGATTTAATGTTTTTATTTTTTGCTTTTGGTATTTCGCTGCTCGTATTATAAGACTCGCATGAGCAGCTTAACACATGCTTCGATTTTTTTTTTTTACCGTTATTCTATTTATATTTTGCTTTAACTTTTTTTTACATTCACAATTTAAATCTTGAATGATCATTATCTACACATGTATGTTTAGTTTTAGAAAAACTGAATAAGGAAATGAGAGAAATACATTGACCTTGTGGATATTACAAAGTAAAAATTTGAAGGGAAAAAAAACAGGCCAAAAACACTACAATAATAAAAGGCTGATTTGTAGCGACAGGGATACATCCAACAAATTGTATAGTGTACAACTTTTCGATTAAAACCCATTAGTTTTGAAATAAATGCTAAAATTTCCAAATTGAAAATACTTCTGACTTGCTGTGAAGATTACAGAAGGTGCTCACGATGTTGTAATTGGAAATATTAGCTTCTAATTAATGAAATCAAGAATCAAAACTTAATCAATTTGATTCACTCATCGTTAAACTACGTAGGACAGCTCGAGTATACTCGGGGTTACCGCCAGGATACAAGGGGAAGAGTCATGGGGGTCATGACCGACCTAAACCGTCGACAAAAGTATCCGTCCACATTGTGTTCAAACACTTTCTGAATAAAATTTAAACGATTTCAGTAGTCTTGTATCCGTCCACATTGTGTTCAAACACTTTCTGAATAAAATTTAAACGATTTCAGTAGACTTTTCAGTCAATTAATTTTATTAGAAAATAAATATTTGAAATACCACTTCTCATTTCATTGCTCATGAAAGTCATTTGTAACGTTTATGTCCTATTAGGCGCCTTATTCTTGTTCAATTTGGTGCATTTTACTGACACCCAAACTATGTCAGATATTTTTCGTACCTGAAACCGTAGGTTCATTCATGGGACGGGGTGTGGATCATTCTGATCCCCCCCCCCCCCCAGCTCCCCAAATAGCAATTTGTGTCCGCCCCTGCCGCCAAGAGATAACAAACATTCGAACGATTTTTTACTTGTTAGTAAATGTTTGACTAACAATTTTTAACTTGACTAACGACGTTAATTTAATTAACGTCGCTGAAGATATGGGACAGCTACGGTGTATGAATATTTTAAAATCGTTCTTGAACATTTTCTGAAACAGTCCAACAAGTTTCTGAGTAGTGTAAAAAACATTTCCTACTAGGAAATGTTTTTTAACTCTGGCGGTTTGACATACGAGCGGAATTTCACCTGGAAAAGGTCACCTTGGGAACATGGCTATCTGCTCGAAATGGTCAATACTTTTTATCTTGAAATTCCCTCCCTCTTTCGGAAGGAGATAAAAAGCACTTAATCCCTTTTGACCAGGACGTGCTGTCAAAGCTCAACCCCTTTCTTTTCAACGCGTGTCGCAGGGAAGAGTGGAACTCCTCCAGACATGCTGCCAAGGTCCGTCCCGCCCATTTCTCCCCTCAACACGTGTAGCAAACGAGTTGAATTCCTTTCAGCCAGTCGTGTTTTACTAATCACAACTTTCTGTAATATTTATGAAGTAATAATCTAGATTTTAAATCTCTGGAATTGCTATCTCCTACTACTGCTCTAAATTACTATTCACATATTTTATTATTGAATTTAACTACTCATATTCAACATTTATAAAACAATCTTTGGAACAAGTTATTTCAATACGAAATAGCTAAATGCATTTAGTTATGATTGTAATGTTTTGCATAACCTGAAATGATACGTAATAATAAAAAGCAATAAAGGAATTCCCTCCCCCCTTCCGCGCAACAGCTATTCGTTGTTTTTCTTTTAACGCTGGGGGAAAAAAGCACTGCAAATTTATACATCTATGCATACTTTTTACATACTATGTTTGTATATGTATATTTTTTTTATTTGTGCATTTTTATGTTTCGAATCTCGCCATATTTGAGACTAAGTTATCGTAATAGCGGTATACCTAGACTTGCCTTATTTCCGAAATGTTCCAACCCCCCCCCCCCCACCGTGGGTATTTCAAAAGGTACACAACCCGGCTGGTTTTCAGAGTGTTTTAAAAGGTAGTTTATTCTCAATGCTATGGATAAATGATTACTAATTATCAGCCTAAACCAGGAATAATAAATGATACATGACGCAAGCAGATACATTTAAACAATTTATTTTGTAAACGTTAATCTTTTGAAGTTACTTCAGCAAGAAATGAGGAATTTTGAACAATATTTACTTGTTTATTGCATTGGCTAGGACTTTTTTAGAAAGTCTTTTTTGTTTTAAATCTTTTTGTAAAATTCCTTACAAGCAAATCCGATAGTAATTTTATAGCTCATAAATTACAAATCTGTACCTCAGAGCTAAACTAACGTGATTCACATACGCTACTTTACAGAAGAGAAAAAAATATGTCATGTGAGTGCAATTTTCGAAAATATGTAAAATATCCGATATTTTCAATCAACGCAAACTAATGTCTTCAAAATAGTAAATGCATCCTCAAATCACTCTTTATTTATTATTATAATGGCAGACTTAAAATTAAGGTTTCTTTAATTATTCATATCTAATATTCCATTTTACATTTTAGACAATTTTAATAGAGACTTCTTATAGCGTTAGCTGTTCTACTCATTTGTCTTCTGTTAGCTACTTTAAACAGTTATATGATTCAGAAAAAAACAATATGCAACAGTCAGGGGCACAGTCATAAGACATTTTCTTTTGTTCCAACCAATGGTTAACATTTAATTAGGTACTTTTAATATGCATTAAAATTGTTACATTACTAATAATTTTATGAAAAAAAATACATTATTTTGTTATATTAATGTGTAATAATACATCATAAAACTATAGTGCATAACTTTTTAGGTATTTTTAATAATAAATGAGCTATATTACTATGATTAATATAATTTTTATACCGAAAATACCGTAGTTGGAAAAATAAATATCGAAAATATCAAAATATCATGATATTTTCAGAACAAATATCGGATATATATCGGCGAACCCTAGCAGTAATAAACAGAAAATTCAAATTTTTGAACTTACGTCAGTCTGGCTACGAGGTACAGAAATGAAAAATTATTATTTTAAATAATCCTTCATGGTTAATTATTTTTATATTTTTTTGGTCATCTGTAATGAAACTTATATTTTACCGAGACGTGAAGTAAACTGGCCGGGACACTGGATTTTTGAATGAAAATCGGGACTGTCTAGGATCCCGTTTGAAAATCGGAAAACAAATACTAAATCCAACATTCACTGAATTATGGCGTATTTAACAAAGCTATTATTAAAGAAACACTGACAATCACATGGGATCTAGTATGGGGCACCTCGATGAGAGGCTCAGAAGGACAGTGTAACCTCCCCAAAAAATTCTCATTTGAAAAATGTGGAAACACTATTGCAACATTGAGATTCTTCTTTCAAATTTTAAAAATTGTTTTTAATGATGCATAATGTTGCTTCTCATTAGATGTTATGTAAGTATGATATAATGTGCATGCTCATGTTTATCATTTGGAAAAGTAGAACTTCATTTGAAAATTTGAGAATCCACCTCTCCCCCCCCCCCCCCAATCATTTTATTTCGGAGTGCCCCTGCTAGTAGTTAAGACCTAAGTGACCGAACTAGGTATCAAATCAAAGTTATGAAAACACAATTAAAGCAAAAAATAGTAAACAACGAAATACTTTTAAATTATAGTGGTAAAAAAAAAAGTCGCAGCAAAAAAAGTTGTTAAAATAATTTTACGAATTTTCATCCCCGTAAAAGGTTATTAATTAGTATGAAGCATGAATTATGATTTTTCTATAAAAATCAAGGTTTTATAATTATTTTTGCTTAAGTTGTTCCAAGGAATTGAAAGATCATATGACTTGTATCAAGCAATCGCACAGATTAAATAGTGATTTGAGATAAATATCAGGCTTTGGGCAAATTGAGATCAATGAAAATTCTGGATTTGTTGCTTAATAAAGTACAAATAGTTAAGCTCTGCTGAAGTTTTATTTTAATTATAAAACGGTTTAAACCTTTATTTATTTTTCTCTATTTATTATTATTCCTTTTTTTACATAAAAGAATAGCTATAAATTCTCACTTAACCATTTCCCCATTTCCATCTTCCTACAAAATACTGTAGATCTTAAGCAACTCCATAGAAATTTCCTTTACTAAGAGTCAGGTCCCATTCTTCTGAATTTCTTCCCCCTCTCAATGAAAAAAATTCCGAGGTTCTTTATTTTTTATTGAAAAGAAAAAGCTACAAACGATTCAATTTTTGATTTTTTTTTTTTTTTTTGAAAACTATTCATTTCCATATACTTTTCCATTTTTAATAACAATAAAAAAAATATTATTATTGTTCTTTGCTAACAACTGAATTTTTTTTTTTTTTGTATAAATGTTAACACAATAGCTGCCTGGTGTTGTGCAAAATTTTTGCTCTTACTATATATTGTTTATTTAGTTTTTTTTTACTTATACAGAATTGAAATTGTATGCTAAGAGATAAATGTTTGTTTTTCTTTGTGATTAAAATAATTATAAGCTGAAGTATTAGACAGAATCGGTGAATTTAAAATGTTTCTGATATTAATGATTGAAATTTGCGACCAAAACCCAAGGCCAATCAGTTAGAGTAAATAAATTTGAAAAAATATCCCTTTTTTTTATATTTTTTATAATGTGTTTTGAGTACAACATCTGCCTAAATGTGCGTAAAACGCGACGTAAGTGCACATAAAAGTTGAAAATTGATCTTTTACGTGTACTCTTTGGTTTTTTTTACAGCATTGTGATTTTATAACAGTTAAAGTTCCTAAATTATATGTTAGTAGCGAATAAAGCCGTAGCTATAAATTTATTTCCAAAAGGATACTTAGTTTGTTTTCGTTCAATTTGAAATCTCACGGCTTTTATTTATTAATTTATTTGAAATGTAATTGAATGTCATTGTCGTCGATTAAATTATGTTGCATCCATTTCAGCACAATCATTAATTAAATGTAAATTTTAAGCTTAGAAGAAAGAGAAGTGGATATTTCATTCTTGGAATCAAGTTTTGCTTTTAGCAGATGCTTACAATAAATAGCAACGAGGTTTGCTTAGAAATCTTTGCGTTGATAAGAAGGATGCACTGAACCTTGAAACCCCAACCTGATGAAAGGGTATTGTTTGCATGTGTGAATACAGAAGGTGGGCCCCTGCGCTCCGGGGTGCCGCTCTCAGGAGAGGGGAAAGGAAACGCAGGATTCTACGCCTTGGACCGTTTGAGAACGAAAATTTAGTGTCAGAAAAATACGTGTAAAACGCTAGCGACGTGATCTTGCTACGGCGTGATAAGACGTGCAAAACCGCCGGTAAGTTAAAATAACTGTACATTTATGACCCACTATGAGAAGTTTCTCAAAATTACAGAATGAGTTTTTAAAACACTGGGAAACTTCTTTGAAAACTACTGAAAATGTTTCCGAAATATTCAGAAATGTTTTTGGAAATTTCATGAACCGTCCGATCTATATATTCAGATAGGTTTTCGAGTTTTTTGCGGTGTAATGCTGCAAGTTACTTGCTGGTGATAAGATAATTTTGCAACAGCAAAATTCCAGGATCGTTTTTCAGTTTTTATGCGGTTAGTAGTCTTCACTGTAACATTTTCTCAAAGGAAAATCCGGAATTTTTTTTATACTAATTAAAATTATTTATTTTCAATCTCCCCAAAGCAAATAACTCAAGTCATGTAGTTTATATATGCATTTGCAACTTCGTTGTATGAGAACGTGTGGTAAATGTAGAAGAAGAAAATTATACTTTTAATGTAGTTATTTGTATTAGTAGTGGTGTAATATATCAGCAGTTTTCTACAATAGAATTCATCAATAATAATGTTTACTCCCGGTAACAGTATCTACTTTTAAACAATAAGTTAAAATTTTTCAGTTTTGCGCGTTGCAAATTATTATTTTTTCATTTCTATTGAATGCTCTACTGCTCTATATACCTAAATTTGTACTTATTGAGAAACCATTGTACTTCATTACGATTTAGTTATATTCCACTTCATCATTTATCATGTCAAACTCGTTATAACAATGTCTCAAGTAATTAAAATATTAATTTCCGAAAAAGTTTGTTAACATTTCTCCCAGATAAATTCACGCGCAGAAAAGTCAGACGTGCAATTTCGTGAGGATATTTTTCGATTTCTAATTAATGAGTAGGGTAAAATTCACTCAAAGTTGAATTTAATATGATCGTATTCACATAAAGCAAATGATATTTCCCGACAAATGTAAAACAATTTACTCACTATTGAACAATTTGTGCCTTTCAACAATGTGTCTTTAAAGAAAACCCTAAATATCTAAAACACAGGGAAACATGACATTGCCTGTCAGTCATTCCACGATTCATTAATGTCATGACATCCAGTGAGAAACAGTGCACGCTTTAGAAATCTGAGCTTAGAGGAAAAAGGGAAAGAGCTCTCCTAATGAGCTTAAAAACATCAAGGAAAAGAGTGAGGCAATGGTGGTCGAAAGAAAAATAAATTATTGATCGAGGCGCAGCGGTAATACGATACATATTTTGAAACATGAGGGGTGGAAAGGGATAAAATTTGAAAAATTATATTTATGAACGTGTAATGGATTTTATTGTTGAGTTTTTCCAACAGGTATTTTAGAGACTTTGAATTTTTTCTTTTTTTCAGGAAAAGTAACTTCGTAAATTTAAGGTTTAAAAGAGAACGACTTTTAAGCCTTTAATTTGCGATGTTGTTACTAAGCATTTGAATTTAAATTAAATGTTGTTACTAAGAATTTAAATTTAAATTAAATGTTCTTACTAAGCATTTAAATTTAAATTAAATGCTGTTACTAAGCATTTCTTATAAGATTTTGGAAAAAATTTAGTTGGAAAAAATGGGCATTGATAATGCCATTTTAACTACTTACAGTTACCAAATTTATTTTACATTCCACTTATGTTAATCGTTTAAAAAAAGAAGAGGCAGTATGGCAAAGGTGTGATTTTGTTTGGGTTTGGTTAATATTATTTTTTACATAATGTAAGCAGTCTTTAGAGAGTCCAAGCCAGTTTCCCCGGTATGAGTCGAATAAAAACAATATGCTTCCTTACATAATGTAAGCAGAGTCTTCAGAGAGTAGTAATACGCCATGTTGTTAGCCACCACCTCACCTCTACAGCAAATCTACCAAAATTTTAAAACTACTTCTTTATTTTTTCTTAGTTTCCTCTAGTGTTGCATATTTTTCCAGTTTTGCAGCAAATAAAGCTAGTAGAACACTACATAAATTAGGAAACACTGAAAAGATTAAGTATATAAGTTTGGAGTTTGTTAGATAAGTTTGATAAAACGGTTTGAATCAAAAAAAATTCTTTAATTAACGTGCTATTTTGTCAAACAATTAACAAACAATAACCTAAACCTTAACATGGGAAGAGGAAATTCCATAAAAATTACTACTCCTCTTGTAGCTGAAAAATAAATATTCGGGACATATATTATGTAGGTAGCATTTGCCCTGTTATTTAGATAAAATAAAACAATTTAATAACACATCCAATTCAATTGAAAGATTATAAATCATGTAAATGCACATTTCTTTTTCAATCCTTTTTAAACTTCTCAGCAATTGATCTCGAATATTTTATAAAATAAGCATATCATATCCAAAAAAAAAACCTTTCTTATTTATCCTACTAAAATTAGTTGTAAATATCTTCACGAAGAAATCTAAATTGCATTTTAAGTAATGGAATCAAATACTTGTTTCGCAATTGAAAGAAAAATGACTATGATCAAAATCAAATTCTCTGAAGTTCATGAATATCTAATAAGGCAATAAAAAAGAAACTATTTTCAACAACCCTGAATTTCCTTTTGCATCCGACGACTTCTAGATCATTATTCCGATTTTAAAACGTATAATCACAAGACATGTTTTGCAAACTCCCCTAAGGAATATACACAAGCAGTAATTCAGTACTTTCGGCCTATAATTGAATAAAGATTTCAAAAAGCAATTCGTAAGGAGAAAAATAGAAAAATGCCATCAAATGTTTTTTTTTTCTAAGGACCATCAACTGGCTCCTGTTCGTTGTATCTAGAAACGAACACTTATTACAGGTGTTCGCTGGAGAAACGTACCCTTAAATGCCGTCTTAAGCGCAAGTTAGAGCAGGAGCTTTTAGAAGTGGCCGCGTCTTAAAGATTGGCTCCCGGCTCTTTAGTTCCTCCTGTGGCCAGATAAGAGGTCAGTTGCGTAGCAAGAGTCTTAACCCGGCAGGCATACACCATCATTCGCTTACACGCAATTCGTAGCCAAAGGGGTGCAGAGATAAGGCCTAATGATAGGAGCTATTACTTGGCCGTCCACAAAGGCCATGGCGCCAAGGACGACCCCTCCCCCTTTCAAGTATCCCCTGCTACTTTCTCTCTCTCCCCTCCCCAAAGGTGGCCAGGTAAGCATTGCAGGATGTTTACAATTGGCGCGATTTCGCTTCGATGGAACTGTGAGGGTCATTCTTGTGTCTCTTTCACTGATCCCACGCATGGACCTATAAAAAAGGTCCAAACACTTATCCATTTTATAGTTTTGACAAAGAGCAAGGCTTAATTTAATGATTCTTATGATTACTTACGTTTTCATTTCTAAGTTTCTTTTTTCCTTTACTTTTCCCTTGAGAACCATGATTGCTTTGAACTTTGAGACCCAATTTCATAATGAGGTTTTACAATTAGCAAAATGTATTGTTAAAAGTAATTATTGCGTGCAGAAAAAATAATGTGAGCACAACACTCATCAGCAAAAATAAAGAGTAATTAAAATTAATTTTTAAATAAACAAAATTAATTCATAAGAGGACTTAAACTTTACGGGCAACTGAAAAGTTATAAAATGTCTATCAGTATTGATATGATCAATTTTGAAGTAAACCTTATGAAAATTCATCCGACCGCCATGTGTTTTGGCTCTAACCCTAAGCCATACCCCCTACATATCAATCTCCACTATAAGAGACTACCGACAAGTTACACGAAAAGAGATACGTGATTTACGTTTTGAGACGATACAAATAGTGGTGACACTATGATTCTTTGTCCAGTACATTAATCCCATGAAATTCGCAGGAACGCAGTAATCATTTGGATACCCGGTGATTTACAGGTGAATGGCAAGAACTGCAGATAGACTCCTGCAGATGCAAGAACTTCATGATCTGCTGCAGAAATGAACGAGCAAAACGAGAGGTGTGTGAGGAAGCCTTATCCATATGCTGTGCTTATTTGAATGGTAGCTCAGCTCCTGCACTTCTTTTCAACTTCATGTAGATTTTAAGTATTGGATGAAATCTAGGTGATTTACGTATGAAAATATGCTTTGAAGACCATAGACTTCCTGTGGTACGACCTAAAGCTTTGTGTTTATGCATACACATTTTATTAAAGTAATGTCCATAAATAGGAGGCAGACCTTTAGACTCAAATGATCTTAAGATCTGTTGCAGAAATAACGTATTTTTGTTTATAAATATTATTATTTGGCAGATTACTAATTTTTTACTTGCTTTCATAGCAATCCTGAGAAAATCAGCTACTTTTGCCAAAGTTATCTTGCATCGATCCTGAATTATGGTAAACATTTTCCTTCGCAGAAAATGTATATTAGAGTGGAGTGAAAAAATCGAATTTAAGAAATATCTAAAGCCTATATGGGGCAAAGTTACCGCTTACCATGTTTATTTGACATACAAAGTTTCAGCTGAATCAAATACTATCTTTAACTGCCCAAATGACTTTCGATTTTCAATAGGAGAACGTGGGGCAAAGTAAAATAGTTAAAATAGCTTACCTTTTTCCAAATGAAAAAATTAAAAATTTGTTTTGAAAATTGCAGTATATAAAGAAAGAACAATTTATTTAAAACAAAACTTGCAACAAAACATTATTTTTTCTTTTTGGCAGTAAATTTGCACCTTCAAAGAAAAAAAGAAATTTTTCAATTTTTTTTCATGGGGCAAAGTGAAAAAATTTTCGAATGAAATATTTTCTATTCAACTGTAAAAAAATATTTGTGACCGTTGAATGAGTAAATAACAGGATGAATGAATAAATTAAAAGAGAAGGAAACAATAAATTAATAATATAATTAATTCATGTATGAGGAAGAATAAATGAGTGAATGAAATAGTGAAAGAAAATAAGTGAATGAATGAAAAAATATAAGTGAATTATTAAACGAAGGAATGTAAATAAATCAATTATTTAATTGATACGAAAGTGCTTTTGTAAAATGATTGAATAAGTAAACGAAATGAACTATTTCACTTTGCACCATCCACTTTGCCCTGCATGCACTTGACTAATTATTCAAAGTATTTAAAATGCAAATAAGTTTAATATTAACTAAATGCATACTGCATCGCATATTAGTAGGTCTCAATTATCATTTAAAATGTTAATAACAAGATCATTATCATTCGATAGCAACAAAAATAATTCTTGACTTACAACAAAAAATTACAATTTGAACATCAATTTTGGAAGATTGCCTACATTATCGTATGCTTTGATCTTCAGAGGTATTTTTTCCCTCACTGGAATAGACTACATGGGTTACTATATAGTTAAAATATTACGAGACAGGGGCGCTAAGTAGAGTAAATATTTCACCATTTTACTTTGCCCCGCTATTTCACTTTGCCCCATATTCCCCTACTTAGCCCGATTTTTCACGAAGCGGGCGAAAACGGGATGATAAAACACAATACCACTCATTTGAAACTACGAATAGTTGAAATTAATCTCTAGAGAAATATATACTTAGTAAATAATTAGTTAAATGACCTTAGGCAATTGCGAGATGCCGGCTCTGACTAATCTTTTCTTCGCATCCACTGATACCAACTAAGTTCTTTCTACTAGTTGGTTATCTTTCTCTTCAGTATGATGTACACACGCCGATGCTGTACAGTAAAAAATGGGTGCTTCAACACAGAAACAATTTTAAGAGTTGTTTTGCTCTGCGCATTTCATGAACTGGAAGCGACGTTTCAATTACGAGGCGTTGTAAAAATTCTTCAGATGACTTTTTTCACATATGCAGCGAATATAGTGTTCTTAAAAATTGCACGAAGAACATTGCCAGCTATTTAAGACAACAGTAATCCGGAAAAATTTAGCGGAGATATATTTTTAAAGCCACGAAGTATAAGTCATTAAAAAATACGACTTTCTATCCACAAGGGGGTTGGCGAGCGATACGATCGGCACTTTTCACTTTTATGAGCTTTAACACCAAGCCGTCGATGACTATTCGGTCATCAAGTCTGGTGCTAACAGCGATATATTTTAAAAGCAACACAAAATGCATTTTCTTTACAATATGAGCTCAAAAACATTTCGTATTCTTCTTCGCTGTTTTACGTTTCCCTCTACTCTGATTTGAAGTCAAATAAAACAAACAGTAAATCAAGATGAAGTCAATACCTCCCCTCTTCTTTGACAGACGTAAACCTGAAAGGCATGATATTGCGTGATTATACTGGAATTCCGACAGCTATTTGATAATTATTCTTTCTAGAAATGTCAGTGTCGGAGTAGAATTAAGAAGCTGAAACAGCATTCTGCAAGAATTGTTTCGTGTGTCAATTATGAAATAATTCCACTCATCTTCGTCAAGTTGTCATCTGAAGACTTATTTTTCTTATTTCTATAATGTTCTGCAACTACATTTTCATCCATCAATAAGCTGTCTAGAGATACATACCATCAGGTTTTGAAAAATCAATTTTTATATTATGGGAGGTTAAAAAAACAAAGCAAAAAAATATTAACCTACGCACGTCTGTCTCAAAAATTTGAACACAGACTAAAGCAGATTAACGAAATTGCGAAGGAAATAAATGAAGCAATTTTGTACTATGGACATGAAGAATATTAAACACGATTTACAAGGAATTTAAAACGATGTAAAATAAATCGCACATATATGTTTTAGATTTACAGTGCGAGAAACAGGGAAAAAGAAAAAAAAAATCCAAAATCTGCACATTGAAAAAAAAGAGAATAACTTTTAAAAGCGAGCGGAAATTTTTATTTTGACCAGAGCATATGATATTCTCAATTGAAATAAAAAATGAATAAATAAATAGCGGACTGTTTGCGCATTAAATTAGATATTAATCTTTCATTAGTTATGTGCACGGTTCATTTTATTCTAAAGTGATTATATATTAATTAAAAACATACTTTGAAATTGATTTGTCACTCTGTAATGTTAAATTTCTATTTAAAGTTTACTTATACTTTGAATAGCTATGTGAGATTATCTATGCGTGCAAATGTGCTCCAATAATTGCTTTATTTCTAGCATTTAATAACAAACTTACACAGGTGTGCTCCCATGTTAATTGTATACCTATTTTTGAAAACTCTATTTGTTGTCTTAAGAGAGAGAGAGAGAAAATATGAGAGACAGTTTTCAAAGTAATCTTAAGAAGGCTTTCTTAAGCTTTTTCCTAAAGGATTCACTAGAAATATAGAAAAATCCAAATACGAAATGGGACCGTTAGAACACTCATTTTACAACAACTGCTCTAAATTTCAGATAAATTAGTTAGGTATATATAATAATGTATTTTATTAAACACCTGCGGGTTTACTGAATATTTAATTCAAGACAACAAAATATCTTTATTTTCTTAACTGTTAAACCATAAAACAACTATCAGCTTAACAAACTTATCAAATCTTGATTTAAAATTTGACTCCGTTGATGCGCACGGTATCGATATTTTCCTTCAACTTTACCTCGATACCGATTGCAATAAATCGATACTGTATGGATGAAAAAATATACGGAAGTAGACATAATAGCGTCACTAAATATGAAAAATATGCAATTATGCTAAAACACAAACTGCGCGCATTTTATATCTCATGCCTTGGAAAAAAGGAAAAATTGAAGACAATTTTAAAAAGTACCATAAACTTAGGAAATAATTTTTTAAAAAATCTCAAAAAGTTCCATGACAAAAAAAAAAAAAAAAAAAAAAACATGCATGTTAGACCTTAAGACAGGAATTAGTAAATGGAGGGAGCCAGTCCAATCATTGGCTTAGCAAAAGCTTAGGAACAAAAACCCAAGTCACGTGACTCAATGATGATAAATGGTTCACATGTTTTGCGTGCGAAAGAAACCTGATTTATTTCAATGCTTCGCATTAATGTCTACCACGTGACTTGGGGTCTTTCCTTCACGAATGAAAATTATTCACTCCCTCTCTTATATCTATTCTCAATGTATTAGACAAGATCACAGAAATTCTGCACGACCACACAAATTTGATCTTGACCACTAAAGCTCTTTCGGATCACCGATGTTTTAGTCTCTTGACTTTCGAAAAATCGATACTGAACGTATTTTCAAAAACAACAGCAGTGGATATCGCTGAAGCTATTCATTCACATCTATTTCTTTTCTAAAAAAAAGATGTTTTGAAAATTGTTTTTATTGAAAGTTACAGAAAGAAGCGACCTATTTACGAATACCAAATGGTTTCAACGACTGCCAAAATAGACTTATAGTAATGAAAATACCAAGTATATCCGTTATGACTTATGCGGAAGTTCTCACGCCTCCATTTAAAAATCAACGGAAATACTCACGCCCCTTGTCAAGATCAATTACTCAAAAATATACTTACGAGTGCGTGAGGAATCATCCATAGTTACGAGAAAGCGTGACTAGCCAAAAAAAGGGCATGACCTGCGACTGCAATTTACAGCCTTAAGTCAGTTCCTTTAGTTTGAAAAGGTGAAACATAATTGCCAACAAAAAATAACTCTTCAAAATTCATATTAACAACCACCATGTAAGAATTACGGATTATGACGGAAAATGTCAAAAAATGACTAATGATTGATTTGATAGTGATGGAGGCTGGTCTTTATAATTAAACATTAATAAAATCCTTACTAATATTATAAATGCGAAAGTGCTGTTGGTTTGTTACCTTTTCACGCCTTAACTATTCAACCATTCATTATGAAATTATGTATACATGTTGTCAAGGGTTTCCAGGCGAACATAGGGTACTTTGCGTTTTAAAAAAAAGTATTCCATGATTTTTTTTCACAATTTTAAAGAAAGGCATAAATTTGAGTAGTATTTCATCGAAAAAAAGGTCATGTGAGGCAGTGAGATGCAAAGGGATGTAAGTGCCGAAATTAAAAATTTGGAGATAACCAGTACAAATGATAGGTGAACCTATCCTCTATTATGGGGCAAGAGATGGTATTAGTAGCTCTGGTGGCTGCTGCTATACAGTATGATTTAGAAAAAAATATTCAATGAAAGCCTACCTAGGATCTGAACTTTAAACGCGTGTTTCTCGAAACTTTAAAAAGATTACTTACATCCCTTTACTTCTCACTGCATGATATTTGTTCGATTTTTGCAGCCCTTAAGAAACCGCACAAGATGAACTTCACCCGAAGTTCATAGAATAATTAGAACACCCCTAATTCAACATTTTAAGTGTTTTTTTTCCATACCAAACAAGGTGGTTTAACTTCATAATAACTTTTAAAGACTTATATCCACAGTTTGCCTCGAAACTAGGTCAAATTTGTCAGGGAGGTGCTTTTGCACTCGGGAAGAGACGTGGGGGGTCAAACACAAAAATTGTACTGAACCGTTCGAATTTTAATTTCAGGACACGAAAATAATATGAAACTCTTTCTACACGAAATAATTATCCGATCGATTCAATTTTAGTCTCAATCGAAAGACCGCGAAAAATATATCTTTAGAAGACTTTTTCCCTTCAGATTTGGAACCACCAAGTAAATAAAGTCACCAATAGATAAGTTATAAGCATTTTTTAGTAAGGGAAAATCAATTTTAAATTGGAAGTTTATCATCTGCTGCGTAATATTTTAGTATGCGTAAATAAAATCATTGAGAAGAACTATTTGTTATCATTTTTTTCTCGAGTGTAAACAAATAAAATTTTTGCTTTTGTTTTGAATCTTTTATTGTAATCGAGAATTTTTTTTTTCTTCTCCTCTTGGTACTTTTTCCGCTAACACTAATTTACTAATTTATTTGTATCACCGGCAGAAGATAATTAAAGATTTCAGCAGTATTAATGGAGACTTTTACTATACATTTTAATCTAATCGGGACTTTTAGATGTGCCGTTAACGTTGTTTAAGAATAGTTGATGCTGATACGGATGAGGGACTGACGTCGTTAATTCTACAGGAGATTTTTAGATAATTTATTCAAAGCGAAATTTTTTGAAGCTATTGCTCCAATTCTGATGGAGAATAACAGAGAGAACGTTAATGTTATTTAAAAATGCTCTCCTCATTCTGAAGCCCTCCTACCTCCTACCTCAAACCCATTCTCATACCCCTTATTCTGAAAGAGGTATTTAGTACTATTTTCCTTATTCAGCTATACTTAGAGGGACCTTATCATAAGAAAGAATTTTAAGGCATGTTTCTCTTTTTCTAATGGAGAGTTTAGGGGACTAACGAGAATTTTTAAGAACTGTGCTCCTTAGGATTTTAAAGACTATTCTATTTACTTAATAAAGGATTTTTAGACTTTTCTCATTCAAATGAGAATTTTAAGGGACTTAAGTTCGAATTTTAACGGAATTTGCAAAAACTATCGCCATTATTACGACGTGAAATTTTACACTATATTTTTTTTCTTCTTTTCTCTTATTTAACGCTGATTGTTGAACACGTATCACTTGACATGACTTCTATTCTCAAATAGGTTGTGCAACGCCGGATGACGCAATATTTTTAGAAAAAATAAGTACTAGTTATAACTAAGCGTAGTTATTTTATTACATTAACTTCCGACTTTTCCTTTCGGTAAGTGAAGGGATACTTAGCAAAAACGCACGAAACTTGAGAGAATCCCTCTGCGTTTATATTTAATGTTAAGCACAGAAGTATTAAGTAAACACCGAGTATTTATAGCATCGCTTTAGCAACTTCAGAAAGGAAATTTCAACAGTTGAAGTTCTAAATTATGAAATCTATTAAATGGGACCCATTCATAAAAAATTTCAACTGAATGACGTAGAAAACAAGCACACCTCCACACTTCCCAGAGGTAATGTTCCAGCAACCAGGCAAAAAGAAAAAAAAAATGCATTTTAGCATTTATTTTATTTTCTTCGTCACCCTTTGTATTGCTAAAAACAGTGCAGAATATCGATTGTAATAAACATTTCTGTCCGATATAATTAGGCTGTGAGTAAAGTCAAAATTCATCCACTCTTGTAAGTCCTTGAAAGTTAAAATGAATCATCACTTGTGGGAACTTTAAAAATCTAGGCCGTATCTCAATTGCAGACCCTGTGTTCCAAAAAGGAGCTCTCAGGAACGTCAAGTGCCTATTGTGTAAAGGGGAAAAAGGCCCCAAGAAGGTACCATCAAACCTCGCTTCAGAACAATGGATTGAGATTTCTTTAACAGTATGCTCACTTAAAATAATTACTAGAGTTTTCGATGAAATTCAAGATTAATGTCAAAAATACCATTTATCCTCCAAGATTTAAAGCCGTTCTATTGAAGCCGTGTAATTTTGAACTGAATAAAAGCAGATGTTGAAGAGGAGTTATGTCGTACATGGCTTTTATATAAATTCTGGAATCTTGTATTGTGTTGATAGCAGTTCTTCTGCTATTCTGTTCATGTTACATAGTTCATGATTTAAGCATCTCTCTCTTATCAGCTCTAAAATGTAAAAAAGGATTTTTTTTTTTTTTTGGCTATTGAAATACAACGAAGATAGATTAGAAAAAGCAGTGGAAAAATGACTGAAAAAGCGATTTTTATCATTAGAAAAAGGGGAAAAAAATGACTCAGTAATGGTTGACCTTACTTGATCCGATGTTTATAAAATTGTGTTCTTGAATCAATCTACCAAGCACCAGTAGCTATAGAAAGCTGATTCAAAGATTTTACACGATACGGATGATTATATAAAAAAGTACAACATGTATATGCATTTTTTGAAATGAAAATGCTTAACTTCTTAAGACACCAAAGTACTAACTATCGTATTACGTTTTTATTAAGCGTGATTACTGAAATGTGTCGGTCTGTTTTGAAAATGCCGTAAGAAACTGTAAAACTGTAACAATAAAATTAATATTTTTTTCCGAAATGAATTTGTTTTTCAAAATCTGGGAAAATTGCATACTTCTCAAAAGTTTGATTCACGTGTTAATTTAGCAATGTCTGACTCAAAAAAATGTTCTAAAACTGTCAGAATTAGTTAAATTTGAGATTCGTACGAAAAAATGTAAAACTGCAAATATTTATAAATAGTTTAGTAACAAAACCTTTGCAGAGATAAATACGTTAAAGCTCAAATCAATGATGCATCTATGACTTGCAAATTCGTTTAGATTTGAAAATAATCAGAAGATAGAAAACCATAATAACGTGCGTATTCATTAAGAAGTGGTCTGTAAGACTGTATTCAAGCACTTTATTACAGGGTGTTAACAAGTTCTTGCATTGATAAACAAGATCTATTTAAAAAAATACTATTTAAGATTTATGCACAATTCTTTTTAAATTTGATCTTTATCTCATCAAGTACCCCTCTTCCATCCCCCCTTCCCTCCCGCTGGCATAATATTAGCTAAAGTGATGTAGGTAACGCTAATATCAAAAGCAAGTAGAAAATAGCGTTAATGATAAAATAATAATCTATACATATAATAAAATAAGATGTTTGTGTGTGTGTGTGTGTGGCGCGTATCCCGGGAAAACGGTAAGGCCTAGAAAGATGAAATTTGGTATACAGGTGTAGTTTTTGCTGAAGTTGTGCACCTCGGGCTTCGATTTTCGATATTTTAATTAGAAAAAAAGTTATTTAATGTTTTATGTGATTTTTAGCACTTTTTAGTACTTTTAACCTCACAGACCCCGAACCAATCTCGCCACACAAATATTTTTTGTACTATAGGGTCGGAAATTTAATTTTAAATATGATGAACAAAAAAATTTTGAAAATAGAGCAATTTTTGTATTTTTTATAAATTTTTGAAAAAACTTTTATTTTGCATTTTTTTCTGGGTTTTATATTTTAGCAATTTTTGTATTTTTTATAAATTTTTGAAAAAACTTTTATTTTGCATTTTTTTCTGGGTTTTATATTTTTCTAATATCTTCCTGCGAGAAGTATCAAAGCCTCATTTCTAAAATTTAAGTTGGTAATAGTAAAAACATTTCGCCCTCTTCAGAAGAAAAAATTTCTTAAAAATACGCAATAGTTTTTTTTTTACAATTTTTTTAATGCTGAACACATCATGTCTTTCCACGCATCAGTCGAAAAAAGCGTTCTTCAATCTTCCATGGCTCTGACGTCACTACTTGGATCTCGATTCGGTATTTACGACGGAATTTTAATCGCAAACAATGTTAATCTTTTTTTTTTTTTTACTATATAGCTTACTTCTAATTTTATGACGTGATGACCACGTGTTTTTCCGGCAGCGCTTGCTTTTTTCTTTCCTTTTTTTTTTTTTTTTGTTTTATTTAGGGATTGCATTTATTTCTTTCCCCCCCCCCCAAGCTGGACGTTTTGTTGTACCTATATTACGCTACATTTCATAGTTGTGCGCATTTAAGTCACTAAAAACAGCGAGATTTTTTTTTTCTTTGTCACTTACTTTACCTTGTTACTTTTGGCACAGTACGGGGAATTTTGGAGATAACTTTTTTTGTGCTCTACTAAAAATAAAAAAGCGGTTTTTTGAGTGATCTTTTTGATTAGGAAAAGATGAGCTGGGAGGTTAAAATAAATAGAGATGGATAAGAAATATTAGAGATAGATCGTAAAGGTAGATAGCCGCCGAAGGCGTCAATCTTTGCGTAAAAATGTGAATGGCACAAAAAAAGATAGAGATGGATTGATTAATACTGCTGCCATATTTATTTAAACAGAAGCCAAAGGCGGCAAACTTGAATTAAAATGGTAAATGACAAGTTAGCCAAACAGCCGCGTAGGTGGCTGCTTGCATAGAATGGTGAATGGCGTAATAGAAGGCGAACCAGCTGGTCGCCGCAGGCGGCTAGTAATTAATAAATAAACATCTAAGTGTTTACTAGTTGAATTTATCAATGACAAAGTGTCTTCACACTCGTCCCCAATATTTACCCACTAAAGAAAAAAAATGATATATGCGGCATCATGGCTTACAGCAAATATGCAAGCGGTATTTGCCAGATACGTGGCAAACGGGTTTTGATGGTCGATCCCTCAAAAATATTGTTTTTTTTTTCACATGTTGCCGATCCTAATATGACAGTTTATATCCATGCAAGAATTCTTATGATCAGACCCTCAGCCCCTAGAAGGTAAGTTCTGGCTGCGCTAGTGCTTGACTCGAAGTTGAAAATCGTCTAAATCTTCTCAAAAACACGAAAGGTACATTCAGTAAAGTGTATTAACGTTGAGAAAACTTTGACATCCGGATCAAAGTAGAAAAATAATCATGTTTCAATCTAAAGTCCTTTTTTAAATGATTTTTTACATAAGTATAAGACTTTAGGAACAGCCTAAATTATTCTCTTATTACATTATTTCTTGTTAAAATCATATTTTTAACATAAATCATGAGTAGTTTCACTGATGATGCATGGGGAAAAAGAGAACCAAACAAGTATATTAAAAGTTGCTTTATTTTTACTGTTATTTTGCTTCAAGTATTCAAATATTGATCAAACCATTACTTTCAAACAAGTCGAAGGACCACTAATCTTTAAACAAAAGGCACCACATTTAACCAGGCACTTTTTTTTCTGAACAAAATTTTCTAAACATTAATTTGAAATAAATTAATGTTGTGACAGCAGCATTGTTGAAAAAATAGGTTTCATAATCACAATTGAATTTCAAACAGTCAGTTTCATTTATTAGATTGAAACTTCCAGACGCTTTAATAACAAATAAATAATAATAATAATACAATAAATAATTAATTAATTAAATAAATAAATAAAATAACAGTTTTTCACATGTATGAAATGATAGTCAAAACAACTAGTGGACATATGTTTTCTCCCTTAATTTACTAACGCTCACAATTTGTCTAACTTTTTTACTATTTCATCCCCGTAGTGATAGATTTTGTCTTTTTTATCTGAAAAACGCTCCTTTTTCTCAAATGGTTTCCTGATCGAGAGGAATCTGCAAAACACAACTCGTACTGTACGAGCTGACGCATGGAAAGTTTAAAATGAATTTCCTATAAATCAAACCTCAAGGCAGGAAAAAGCTAGAATGCTCAGGAGTTAACGCTGTACTAAATTTCCAACAGAAACCCCACCGACTAAAACTGATCACGCCTTAGTAGCGAGTACTCCTCCACGAGTAAAAAACACAAAGGAATATATTTTCGGATATCCATCAAAATGTGAGTGAAAACCCGGAAGAAAAAGCTGCGTTGCGAAAGGGGGGTGTCGCAAGCTGACCAAATCACGTGTTGTAAGGCAACCTCTTTCCTCAGCGCCCCCCAGTCTATCTCTATAGCAGTCATTTTCGAAAAGTTAAAAATTGGATTATTCCCCGCTTTTTGCTAGCAAAGGAGGTTCACTTAAGTCAGGTAATCCTGAAGCCAACGCGGGAGACAGCTTTGTTAATGAATGTACAATAAGGTTATGCTTTCTCTCCAAGGAATGCGAAAGAGAAGCACAGGCAATATTTGTAAACAAGCCTTGATAAGCTGTCCAAATCCTGTTAACAACAGCACCTCGACCCTCTTTTACCAAGTTTTAGTTCGTAATTTAAATTACTAATTCCTCCGAAAAGGAAAGGTGTGAGGTGGTGAAAAAAAGCACGGATAAATAAATAAAGGAAAAATAGACTTACTAATTCTTAAACAAGGAGAAAAGAGGGATTGAAAGAGGACAAAGACTCCAACGCGTGGAAAAGTTTATTTTTTAAGGACTAGAGAGGAGTCTTTTTAGAAATTAAGAATAAGCTACTAGTAGCGTAATTATTTGTCCGCCGCCGCTGCTGCTGCGAATAGGTTCTTAATGGGCGAAGTGCTTCATCGGAAAGTGTTGCGCTAAAATGAATGAAAAACTTTGCTGCACTCGGCGGCACAATCTTAAGCAAGATGAGAAAAATGGAAGCCCTTTGAAGCCCAATCTCATTTCAGACTTTTCTCTCGCAAAAATAAAAACACGCATTTTCACTGCGAAATCTTCTGAGTGACGCAAAATGACAACTTTTTGTTCATTAGCGCCTTCAATTATGCAGGCACATCAGAAAACCAATAAAATAAACTTTAAATCAATAGAATTTCTTCGAGACAAACTTCAGCGCCGGCTTCGACTCACTCTCTTAATGACATCTTGCTTGCACTGATGCAAAAATCAAGAGTCGGAGAAAATTGAACCGATTCTTTAGTAACAAATCCATTGTTGCACAGTTTAAACTATTTATGAAACCCCGAGATAGGAAGAAAATTTGAATTTTTATGAAATATTACTTCGAAGCATTTACTAAGATAATTAAGTCTCGAATTCTTCCCGTCGTTTGTGACTTTCTTTCAGTTATTTTCTTCCTCGAGATACCTCCGCCGAATGATTATTTCTTCATTTCTAAGAAAACTCTTTTTTGACTACTCTTCTTCGTCAAAGATTCCAAAAACACCTAATTGAAAAACAGAATAGAGAAGTCTATAGTGTCAACAATGATTTTAGAATGTATTAAACATAATTTAATCACCAAGTTGAGAAGCCGACACTTGTTCCTTGTTATTAATTTCGTTCTATTATCCTGCCTAAATTTTTTTCTCTAGTAATCAGAACATTAAAAAAATGAGACGTGCATTTTTTCCTTTTTAAATACCATAAAATAAGGACTAAAGGGAGGGCTCAAATGAACTCTAGGCCCAGGGACCCATCATGGATTGACCGGGTCCCGGATCGTGCTACAGCAAGATAAGACAGCAAAATATATACATATTTATATAGATTAAAATCGGTTAATATCTCCAGATCACAAAACACGCATGAATATATATATATATATATTATATTAAATGCAGAAATTCATCGTTTTTTTTTTTTTTTTGAAATTGCAAAATTTCCAACTTCGCTTTTTTGGAAAATGAAGGGTAGGAAACTACCATGCCGGGAGACTTCAGCACTTGGTCTTTAACTATTTCTCTCTCACTCTTTTTTTTTTGGACACTAAATATACTAAAATATTTGAAGTGGCCTACAGTTAACCGGTATAGCTTAAAGCTACCTTAAATACTGTACCGATTTGAGCCATTCAATAATTAATTAAATTTAAACCAGGGCTGCGAAGTTAGAGAGAAAATTACCGATCCCAACTCTTAGAATTTTAGAGCCTTAGAATCCGACTCCTTTATCCAAAAATCAATCCGACTCCAATTCCACAACTCCAAATCTGACTCCGCAACTATAGTAAAAATGCAGACTCTGAGGGAAAATTACGGAATCCGAAAAGACTCTTGGAATTTTATAACCTTCGACTACCGGCTCAGAGTCCTTTACCCAAAAATCAATCTAAGTCCGACTTCACAGCTCTGTGTTAAACTATTAGTTTAATAACTTTCCCACATACACAGGCTTAAGAGGCAATTGAATTACGAAACAGAATCGTTAAACCAGCATGTTTTTCCTTAAATAACTCTAGAAAATTGGGATTTTAAAAACATGCTTAAAAAAAACGCATTGGGAGAATCTTACATCTACAAGCAAATAAATTAAAAACATTAAACATTTAATCATCATTTTGCATTAGTAACGTTGAGAAAATGAAAAAACAATCATCGATATGATTATTTAATAACTTAGCTATTTAAATATTCTTAACTCAAATCACTTCGTTTCGACCTTAGAAATCGTGTCAGGCTATTCGCACTCAATATAAAACTACAAACTTCAACTTGACGCATTATTTGAGAATCCGTGTTTATTTTCTTTCTCTTTACCATCCTTTTTTTCATTTTATTTCGTTTTTTTTCTTTATTTACTTTCAAGGTAAGCGAAGCGGTAGACTCTAAAAAGTCTTCCGCGCGTACGTACGTAAATTAGCATCATCAGGTGAAATCAGTGACTGGCATCCATTATTCAAAGGTCATAAAGAAAACGATATTTCTCTTGCAGCAGCTTGCGCCTCTTAGGGAAAAAAAGAAAAAGTAACCAGCCTTAAGATTTATTTCCGAGTAGAGGGCGTTTATAAAAAATATTCGCTTGTTTCTTTGTAGCAGTTTCATGCTTGAGTTTTTTATTCGTTTATCAGAAGACTGTCGTCTTTTGTCAATGCTATGTTTTGTAATATTCACAGTGAAAAATTTTCCATTTTTATGTGCATGGAAGAAATATTTTTAATGCTTTTAAATTATGGTGTATTATTTATACCATTGTATCATTAGTTTTTACTAAAGAAGGGTATTAGTTTCATAGAGCTTTTAATTTGATAAAATCAACGTAATTAAGCAATCAATTTGTAAAAACATTGCTTTTAAAGCATGTAGACGCTGAACATTACTCTTTTTTCTTTCGACCCATGAAGAGTTTTTATCTGCCCCCCCCCCCCACAATTGAAAATGATCATTGTTATCTTGATATCAAGTATGTTATATCAAAATATTTGTATCCAATATTTTGTTCAGTTTTTAAAAATATTTTTGATATAGTGTTTTTTTTTTAAATTTATTGTTTGTTTATTTATTTATTATTTTTACTTTATTTGAAAAGTTCTGTGCTATGCCAATGACACACGCAAACTAAATAAATAAATGAAATAAAATACACTCACTGCCAAAAGTTAAGCACGGAGAGATAAAATGCGAAAAAATGGACAAGTACTGCTTTGATAGACAATAAACGCGGCAGGAAAGTAGCAAATATGTTTATGCAATGAATAAAACAAAGAATTACATACAGAAATGAAAAAAAAAAAGTAAATTTTCATAATTCATAAGATGACGTCATATTGGAGTCATTTACAAAATATTGTTTAAATTTAAACAAACAACAAAAACTGACATTAATTGGGTACCTGAGCACTCCTCGTCTGCATACATAGTTTATAGCATCATGTAATTATGCTTTTAATGAGGTGATCAACCACCACAGAGTCGAGAAATCGCCATTCTTCCTGTAGAGCAGCTTCCAACACCGTGAGAGTGGCTGCGGGGGGGAAAATGGTACACATTGCACGGCAGAGGGCATCCCAAAGATATTCAATGGGATTAAAGTCAGGCAAGTACGCCGGCCAGTCCATACACGCAATATCCTCACTTTCCAGGTAGCCTGAAACGGTAGCAGCTTTATGGGGACGCGCATTATTGTCCATTAAAACGAAAGCATTACCTACTTCTGCAGCGTGCAATCTTACAGTGAGGTTTAGGACTTCATCCCGACACTGTATCGCCGTCACAGAGCCCCGTCTGTAGATGTGCAGGTAGCTGTGATTCCCCAACAATATCCCTGTCCAGACCAGGATACTGCCACCTCGGAATGCGGGATTTTCGGTGATGCTCTGGGGCTGATAACGTGTGCTTTGTTCTCTCCAGATACTTACATGCTTGCCATCGGGTTGCAGAGCAAATCTTGACTCATCCTTGAACATAACTGCCCAATCGGACCCAGTCCAACTGATATGATGGCGACACCACTTTAACCGTGGTCTTCCGAATTAGACGGAGAGAGGAACACAGACTCATGATACCCAGGCATACAGCCCATTCATGTGTAGCCTTAGGTGCCCAATAGTGGCAGATATCGTCATACCAATAGCCGCTGCAACCATAGATGTCACACATGTGGAAGTCTATCGTTCGTTCCGTTTGGCTACAACAGCAATGTATCGATCTTCCGTGGGGTTCTAACCCTTGGGTGACCCGTCACAGGTCTTCGTACAACTGTTTGGCTCGTTAGAAATTGATTCCACAATCATGAAATGACGGAGTGATGAACTCCAAAGAAAAGAGTAGCATCTGCGAATAAGGGTCCTGCTTCAATGCTCGCGGCAGCACGCCATCGCGCAGAATCTTCCATTTGTCTTCTGGAAGCCTGTCTTGAAAACAAATCGTACGAAAGTTCTAAACACCTTTTATCGGCATTTACAAACACCTCATGTAACCCTTCACAATGCTGCTTTCTCGTACAACGGCCTTTTTTGCACAATACTCGACACAAAACTGTGATTGGATGTTACCAAACTTATTTGCATACTTCTATCTACCTCTGTAGTGAAATACACCCTCTCCAATACGGATTGGCTTCCGGACATTTTCATTTTCCTCTCCGTGCTTAACTTTTGGCAGTAAGTGTATAAACAGAATAAAATAAAATAAATAATTTAAATTGAAAATAAAGCAATAAAGATTTTTTTTTAAATAAAGACATTTAAAACAATCCCCCCCCCCTCCGAATTTTGATGGCACAACTTGCACCATAACACCTACCTCCTGTGGGCACCCCTAGACTTACGGTAAAAAGTAAGTCCAGGGTATTTCGAATTACAAACCTACCAGTTTCGAATTACAAACTGTTTTAGCTGAAAATCCATTACTAAACACGAACTAAAGTTCAAAGCATACATTAGAAAGTTGATTTAGATATATTTATATTCCCATCAAAATGCATAAAGTTATAATACTCATTTAAAAAAAATGTTCAGCGTGAGAGCGAGTGCAGCGTCTAGTTACTAATGTCAACAACAAAAGTAAAAACAAAATTTTAAACAAGCATAAAATTTTATGATGTCAGCAGTAGGTCAGTACAATATAGCTTCAATATACACTGGTGTGCAAAAATTAAGGACGAGACGGTTTTTTCAATATAACTTTGTACAAAAGCTTTCCAAATCAACACATTTAATAACGTAAGATCCCCAATACGTAAGGACATGTAATGTAAGCAACACTTACTAAAAGAGAAATCAGAGGGATAAAAAGAAGCTTTATTGAAAAAGTAGCATGGAGCGCAATGCGACTGAAAGCCGAAACATCCCTGTGATGGGTGTTCAGCAAGAAATATCCGGTCTTTAGTAGGGGAGATGATCTCCCCCGACTGCTAGGCAGGTTTCACAGCGTCTGCCCATGCTGAGAATGAGGGTGTCAATGAGTTGTTGAGGCATTGCTGCCCATTCGTCTTGCAGCGCCAATCGAAGCTCCCGAATCGTTAATGGTGGTAAGGTACGAGTTGCCAAGCGTCTGCCTAGAAAATTTCATACATGCTCGATGGGATTGAGACCCGGAGATCGTGCCGGTCAATCCATACGTTCAATATCCTCACTCTCTAAGAGCTGTTCGGCAGCTACTGTGCGATGACATGGTGCATTGTCGTCCATGAAAAGGAACTGCGGACCCATAGCGCCTCTAAAAAGACGCACATATGGAAGAAGAATCTCGTTACAATAACGAGTCCCGTTGACTGAACCTGCGTCGAAGATGTGAAGGTCTGTACGACTACCAAGCATGATGCCTCCCCAAACGAGAACACCGCGACCTCCATACCTGTCCCTTTCAATGATGTTCGAGGGATGATTGCGGCTTCCCCGCTCTCTCCAGGTGAGTATGCGATGAGAATCGCTACTTAGACTGAATCTGCTCTCATCTGTAAAGAGTACTCGTCCCCATTCATTGTCTCTCCAATTCCGGTGTTCCCGGCACCACAGAAAACGCCTTCTCCGATGGGCAGGCGTTAGAGGTACACACCGTATAGGGCGTCGTGCAAACAGACCACCACCGTGCAGTCTTCTGGCCACGGTAAAACGCGATATCGGTCGTCCAGTCGCCTGTGTCGTGTTTCTAGCGATTTCTCCCGCTGTCTGCCGCCTGTTTCTTCTGGCCTATAAGACAATATACCGGTCATCTGCGGGTGTGGTTCCTCGTGGACGACCACTACTGAACCCCCGGATAGCTGTTCCTGTAGTTTGAAATTGTCTCCAAAGTCGTGAAACGATGCTGTGAGCAATTCCAAACTCTGCAGTCACACTTGTCACACTGCGGCCTTCCTCCAACTTCCCAATGTTTCGACCTCGGGTAAAAGCATCCAGATGTCGTCTAACAGATTGATTATTCGCCATTTCTCGCTGAGGCAGCAACTCGGTGTGATTTTAACTGCTATACGGCGTGCAATCTCTTTGCCAGAAATACTGATCTTACACCGACAACATGCTTTATACTACTCAGACACTCCCCCATTACGTCTACCTGCATATCTGCGCATGTGCTACCGTACATCACCTTACTTAATCTCCTGATTGGTCTTTCTGTCCGCTCTGCCTCTTCGTTCAGCTGATATGCTAATTTTTCGACTTCGTCCTTAATTTTTGCACACCAGTGTATAGTGAGTAATACTACATGGGTTCTTTCAAGATGCAAATCACAAGCAGGGCTATAGCGTATGCGCAAAGATTGGCCTGTAGTTATTTGCTCTTAGAGTAATTAGTAAGCAGTGAGTCAATATTAATCATTTAAAATATGTTTTCAGAATGATACTTCACTTGTGCTTCAAAGATTTAAATGAATAATATAGCTATTTCGAATGCACAATGGTTCATAGCTAATCACCGAATGCATGTCTCATGAAATTGTTCAACAAGAAAAAAAATAACGAAAATGTATTAAATATTTATTTTACTGTATTACTTTATCGAAAATTTATTTATATATAATGTATAGGAAAATATTTTCTCGGGTAAAACTCATGATTGTAATCATTTACTGGGTGCCAGGAGAAAACTAGGAAAAAAAATCTAGTGTTCCATTTGTCGTCAACAGAAATTTGTGTGCTTTATTTTAACTATTTTTTGCTTAATTAAGTCCTAACAGATTTGCGAAGATTTCAGTTACAGGGACAAACATTTCAATGACCACTTCTGCAACTTTTTCAGTTTATTTTTGGTTCAATTCAGAGGTTGCATATATTATTCAAACACACACACTTCTCATCGTATATAGGTCATATGCACCAGCACTAGTTATTAATCTTAAGTACTTACTTAAGCTTGTGTCTAGTGGCGTTGCAGAAAATCGAATCGTTTTCTACGGTAAAAAAAAAAAAAAAAAAAAAAAAAAAAAAAAAAAATCTGCGTTTCGTGGGGAGGGGGGACGTATTCAGGCAATGGTTTAGTAAGCAATGGCGTAGTCAGGATTCTATTTCAGAGGGATCCAATTATTTGCAAAAAAAAAAAACTATTCCAATAAAGTTGCCTTCAAATCCAATTTTGCTTGAATTCCCCCGGAAAATTAAAATTTTCGATTTTTAAAACGATTTTACATCTATATTTTTTTAACAAAAGGACTGATACCATGTTTTGATTTTGGAGCCGCTTCTTACCAGGTATGTTTCGTACAAGAGATGTGAAACAATTACGGTTTTTATGAAAAACGGGAAACAAGGCTATGTGTTTAAGCAGGAAATTTATATATGGAAAAAGTATACACTTTCATATTTGAATTAATTTTCTTACACATTTCTTCCCCTTGGCTACGCCACTGGGGGAAGGGAGGAAGAGAGACATTCAAAATTTTTTGTCTTCTTGGATACGCCACTGCTTGCGTCATTTTTTTCTCTTTTTTTTTCCATGAATTCGGAACTTTATGATCTGTTATCGAGTGATTCTTCGGAATGATGACGTAGTTAAATGATTGGAATAAATCCTGCGAAAAATTTCATTTATTAAATATTCGGTTATCTACTGATCTCTTCAAATGACTCCGTAATTAATGATGAATCGTGGAGTGATTCTTTTGAATGATTGTCATCGAACAATCGGATTTTGAGGAACTGTTTTGAATGATTTGAAACTCGAATTGTAGGTCATCGAGCTCATCTAATAGTAAGCAGTCTAACAAATACAAAGCGGAAAGGCCTAAATTTTCTAAAAAAATTACAGAACACCCAGTCTCTTACCCTTTTTTAAAGTGCAAGAAAATGGATACATCGACTAGAATAGCCAAAAAATACATTAATTTAACAAAACAACAACTACTATTGTATCTCTAAACGAATCTAAGTATCAAAGATTTTTGCTATTCTTGCCCCATAGTTCCCACTGCAAAAAAAAAACGTTTCTTAAACTTCAAAACACGTGTATGTAACTTCCATTGGCACATGTGTGCCTTAAAATTATGCAACTCTGCAATTGTTATTTTTTGTTGCTTAAAATCTACTTTCAGTACTAGAACTTTAGAAATTTTCTGTTACAGTTCAAGCTGTAACAATGATGAAATTGAAAAACCAACGTAAATAAAGCACAAATTAACACAATAATACGGCATATAGCTATTTCAAGGCTACCAATGGAGGCTCTTCATCAATGCAAAAACTTAGCACACAACCCGAATGTCGTGAGGGAACTGAATGTCAACCACGTGGACAAAGGTATTTATACCAAACAGCCTTGAATATAGCTATATGCCGTATTATTGTGTTAATTTGTGCTTTATTTACGTTGGTTTTTCAATTTACAGTCGAGTCCCGACTTACGCGAGGGATGCGTTCCAAGACTCCTCGCGTAAGTTGAAATTTCGCGTTTTGGAAAAATATATGCGTACAAATTTTTTAAAGCATACCAAATACTTTTAGGCACTTATAAACACACCTCAAACTGTTCTAAAGCATTCCTTATTCATAACAGTTTCTTCCATAAAGAACTGAACTTTTACTGTATTTAAAAAATAAAAAACTGTTATTCAACATGAAATAATTAAGATGCACAAAATGAATGACCAATGGGAATAAAAGATATAAAATAAAACAACACGGTACGCACTGCATGCAGTAAAATTAAAATGATGCACAAAATAGTACTGTACAGTAGATACAGTAGCAATATTTGCGAGTTAAAAAATGACGATACTAGTGATGATTTATGCTCTAAGATTAGATCGTTATTCTTATCTAATACATTTTTAAATACGCTTCACCTTTTATTTAAAACGTTTCAATTTGTGGCTACATCTCCTCTACCTGATCTTTTTATTAATCCACAATGCAAGAGCTCGCGTAGCTTCCATTTTCTTAATTTTTACTTTGTTAGACTGCTCTGCAAGTTTCAATATGGAAACTAAGTTCTAAACTTTTACGGACATCTTTTCGTTTTGACTTTTAATTGTACATATGGAAGAATCACTCATACTTATTGTCGCGCTACTTTCGACGTTTTGTAGTTGTTCAAGCATATCGAGAATCTGAGCCTTTTTTAAATTTTTTATCAGAAACTTCCTTTTTCTTCACATTTTCAAACTTTAGACGAAGGTGACACTAGGGTGTCATTATGGTTATTTGATGCACTAGACTAGTTTGGCGTGGGAACTTTGGCTGTCAGTGATGCTCAAAGGGACGTAATAAAATTCACGAAATCAATATTTAGTAGCCAATAACGAAGTTGATACTTCCTTCTAAAAAATTCATGTTGTGGGCGAAAAATTCGCGTTAGCTCTAAAATTCGTTACTCGTGAAAAATTCGCGTTATAGCCATTTCGCGTAAGTCGGATCGCGTTGCAGCGGGAGTCAACTGTAATCATATTGTAGCACAATGCTTATTTGATATTTTTTCATTTAAGCTGTAACAATGTTCGAAAAGTAGTAACGGATAGTTTCACTGAAACTTGAAGCGAAACGAGAGATAGAGAAAAAGAGAGAGAGGTAAAGAAGGAAAGCTATTGAGTGCGAAATGGCGGTTTTATAATGACACACTGTAACAAACAGATAAATGTGATATCAACACAAAAATAAAAACACCTAAATGTTTCCTGCACCCTTCAACCGACCGCCTACTCTTCGGAAGCTTCCCGAAAAAGAAGCGAAAGAAAGAAAAATAAAGTAAGTAGGTTGAAGAGCTTGAGGAAGGGAAGCTGATTTGGAGCTTCAATTCAACCTGCCGGCAGGAGCGGCCAAGATTTATAATGTCAGGAGGAAAGATGTTTCCTTTGCCCTACCATCAAATCTTGACCCTAGCGCTACTGATGAGACATTGTAGCACAAATAAAGACTCACCCAACGCGCAGACGGACAGACAGCATAGGCGGGGAGACCTGTCCAGTGAGTTTAAATCGGCACCCACTACTCGGCTAGACCGATTAATGAAGTTTTTCACTTCTTTTTTTTCTTTCGCCCGCCCCGAAAGATATAAGCGAAGAAAACATTGGTATTTATGCTTTAGAGTGTTTTACTTTTTCGCCAAACTATAAGGAAGATATTTAGGCGATGAATATTTATCGGCGCGTTCTGTTCGTTTTATTGTGTTTTGCTTCACGGAAAAAAATTAAAGAAAGGGACTGGCAGAAATTAATCCGGATTAGCTGGATTTTTTGTGAGTTTTAGAAAATATTTAAATGTGTTTGTCGGGATATTCTTGTTCAGGATTTATGCTGAGAAAGAGGATACGTGACTGACTGAAAGTTCGGAAAGAAGACATTTCAGATAAAGTCTGCTGTCTAATTTCAAAGGAGTTCTTTAAACCTTCTGCAACACCAATTTGCTTTACTTTAATTTTAGCAGTACAGCCTATTGTCCTGCTTCTAAGGTCCTCATGCGAATCATTTTGAACAATTCATTGAAACACTCATTTCCATAACAGGAAATATCCAACGTTGTTTAGCACAAATAAACAGATTTCAGAATACACGTGTTTCGAGGTTTCAAGGAACCCCTTTTTCAATTCAAAGGTGTGAGCTTCTAGATGTAAAGACACCCAGTAAAAGCTTTACATTAGTGTAAAAGCTTTACATCTAGAAGCTCACAACTTTGAATTGAAAAAGGGGTTCCTTAAAACCTCGAAACACGTGTATTCTGAAATCTGTTTATTTGTGCTAAACAACGTTGGATATTTCCTGTTATTCCTCGGCACAAAGGTATTTATTTATTGCTTTACTCATTTCCATGTTTTTCAAATACGCCGAAAGCAGATAACTATAGATCAGAAAATGCAGTAGACTACTTCAAATGAGGCAGTGAGAAGGAAAGAGGTGCAAGGGGCAAAATTAAAAATTTGAAGATAACCAGCACAAATGGTAGGTGAACATCTTTTCTGTCGTGGGGTAAGAGATAGTACTAGTAGCTAGCCCTTGTAGTTGCTGTTATACAGTATGGTTTAGAATTTCAATGAAAGCCTACTTAGGGCCTTATCGTTAAACGCGTTTCACTCAAAACTTGAAAATGTCAATTACATCCCTTTGCTTCTCACTGCCTCAAATATAAAAGAACAACAAATATTTAAATAATTAAATTTAAAGGAAGTTAAAGGCATACAATACTGATACAGTGACTGTAAAGTAAAATATAAAGTATGGGGGAGAATAGCAACATTAGTATAAACGAGCGAAATAAAAATTGATGCATGCATTTCAGGAAAAAGTAAATAAAAAAAATCAAACACAAGAACTAAACTAAAACTTGCAGTAGCCACGATGCAAATATATATGTATATTTTTATAAAACACTATAATGCAGATGAAAATATAACTGAATTATAATAAAAAAAATGATAAACAAAATTTGCCAGTGAATACTGTTGAGGGGTATAAATCTGTTAATTAACACAATCAATCTGGAAAAAAAAAGAGAATAACGATATAAGTGCAACGAGACAACTTTTTAATAATAATAGTTACCATCTCTTATAGCTATCACCAGGGATTTAACGCGATTATAGCTCTGGCTTTTTAATATAAGCCAAAAATTAAACGAACTATGAACTTTGCTTCAGGGCTTTGTAATTAAAAAATCATAAATCAATGCATTACATTAGCATCAGTTAATTAAATGAAACTAGAAAAATAGTAGTAAAACTAAAACTAAGATAAAACTAGCTAGGTAAAATCTTCGAAGCAAAATTGATTAATAAAAATCCATATAAAGTACCATGGGAAAGAAAATTCATTACTACAAACATTTTCAATTTAAATAATCGGTAAAATGTAACAAATAACGAGATTAAAGATATAGCACACACAAAATACTGTAACAATGAATGTATATATATATATATATATATATATATATATATATATATATATATATATATATATATATATATTGAAATTGATATTTATACATCATTCAAGACATTTTGAGTAAGATATTTTCAGTTTACAGAACCACTTATCTAGAAATAATTTAATTATGTTCTAAAACATAGTGTTGATTCAAGTAGTGAAGCAATAAATTGCTCTAAAGATCAAGGTACGTTATTTTACAAGTCGTTTTCAAAACTTGCTACCCATATTGTAATATTTTTTGATTTATCAAAAATAGTTTTTCTTATTATAAAATGATACATTTTTTGTTATTTTGACTCATTTATTTTTCCTCACGTACTAATTTATTTATTCCTTTGTCTTTAATTAATTATTCATTCATTTATTCAATATTTCAATGCAAGTTTTATTACAAAATACCTTATTTTTTCTTTGCGTACTGTAATTTTCAGAACAGATATCCAAATTGTTCTTTCTAGAAAGGTAAGTTCTGTTAACTATTTCACGTTGCTTAACATTCCCCTACATAGTTATTTATAACGCAGTGAGTGCCTTCACACTAAACTCCCGATTATCCGCGGGGGAGGGAGGCACGGCTTTTCACACGTTCAAAAAAAAAAAAAAAAAAAAAAAAATCGCGACGATTAACTGAAGGTAGATAAATGCACAAATTAACTTAAAAAGTTCAAAATGTACTTCTAGACATTCCTATTTCTTATTTCTCATTTTCTATAAGATTTCTGATGTACATATCTATTAAATGCAGATTCGTTTTGCTATTAGTAGCGCCGATTGTAAAATTCGTTGTTCAAGTTCTTGCATATTTTAATACATTAATGAGAGCTTATTATAAACAGAGTTCATTACTTCAAATATCACTTATATGCGACTTCAAATTTTGATGTTACAAATTCCTACCAATCCGAACAAAATTAATTTTTGTGCCTTTATGAAATAAATTAACATGTCCTTAGCGAACAATCACTTTGGAGTAAAGATAATTTATTTTTTTCCCCAGTTAAAGGGTTAACGAGGGGAAAAAACTCGTTCATTATAAACGCTTGTTTTATCAGAAAAGTATTTTTGGGGACTTTTTTTAACCGAATATTTATTTTATGAGCTCGATATTTTATTAAGCAGTTAGGGCTGTCTTAATTAAATGAATTTTTACGGACAAGTTGTTTTCGTTTGAGAATTTATCTGTACGATTCCTGTTTAATCCAGATGTTTTTAATTGATATTCACGAGCAAGTGATTTGAAGTGTTAGCACAAAAATGATATCGGGAAATTAACCCTTATTTTTTTCTTAATAATTAAACGCGACTTTATATTTCCAATGTGTATATGCCTGGAACATCAGCTAGATTTTATTTATTTTCTATAACGATAATTGCCTTAATTAAATTGGTTATCTCTTTTCCAAGTTAGCAATGGCAATTATAACCGAATTCACTTATAAATGTTTAGTTTTTCAATGGAACAAGTAATTAGACTTATATTAATCTGAATTTTATTTAAGTGTCTAAAAAATAAATTGCATAAAATTTGTTGAATTAATTCATAAATCATTAATAAAAGTCGAATTATGTTACAGGTTTTTAAAGCCAGTATGAAACACAAGAGGAAAAAAACTTAAACACACAATGAATAAATAACATGAATTTAATTAAATGTATTTGATAAATAATGAGCAAAGAGAGAAAACAATGAATTACATCTTAAACAAGGGTAATTAAAATTTTAAGAGCTTATTTTAAATAACCAGTTACTCATTGTTTAGTTTCATTAAAATGCAATGAACACTAAATTTGTTGAGACAAACAAATTTTGGATCCAAAAAAAAAAAAAAACATTCATTCCTATTAAATTGCAATTTAAGTTTCCGTTAAACGAAAATCTCTTTCAGTTTAAAAATACTCTGAGATTTTTAAATCAACTTTTGTTTCGTCTTGTACTTGGAGAAAAGCACTAGTTAATAATAAAAAACTTTGAAGTAGGAGAAATACATAAACAATACAGAAAAAGAAAACTTCCGGAAGAAATGTCAACTAAAAAGATTAGCAAACATCGATTAATTTAATTGCTTTCAACTTGAGACGAATTTAAGAAAACAGTTGTTTGAAATGAATTAATAACTTCTCCTGTAATTTTAATTCTCTTGTTTTACGCCTAATGAACTGACCTTAAGTTAGAAAACTATCATTAGTTGATCACACGTGACTATTTCGATGCTAGAAATATCAAACTTCTGGTAAGATTTCTTTAGTGCTTATTCCTTAAAAATTTATTTAAAAAAATGCACAAAAATAGATTAGGTAAGTATTTCTAATCTTTCATACCTTTTTGCTGCTCTAAAGCGATGATATATTTTTTTTCTTTGAAAATTAATGAAAATAAGGTTGAAAAATTAAGCACTAGAACATTTCTTTTGAAAGATAAATTTCAAGCTATGGCGAGTATTCCGTGATGTTCTATAAAGCATCAATGAAGCAAAAAAAAAAAAAAAATTAATTTGAATTCTGAAATTTTGAATTCAAATTATGTTTTTCACAATCACGAACTGAGACAGGACCCTACTCATTGGAGTTATTGTTTCTAGAAACGGCTCCTGTACCGCCCCCCCCCCCAAGTCTGCCTCTCCTCTTGGGCGGTTACTTGTGCATAGTTGTGTGTGTGCGTAGACCTGTGTGTATGCACGTAGGTGTGTGTGAGTGTATGTGTGTGAAGTCGTGTGTGTGTATGTGTGTGTGTGTGAACGTGCGTGTGTGTAGGACATGGACGCCTCCAACCAGGAGAAGTGGATAGCTCAAAACCGGAGCAGCCGCGCCGCCAGCAGAGGACGGTGGGCGGTGGTGCTGCAAAGGCTTCTGGTCCAAGTTCAAAAAGGCACGGACACCAAAAACGGTCAAATGAGAACAATAAGCAATCGTGAATGCTCAAAAAAGAAAAAGTCACACGATTGATAAAACTATTTCAGCCCCTATAAAACTCTAGAAAATTAAGCTGTGGTGCGTGTCATTTTTCATTTCATTAATAGATAAAAAGTATTCAGTGGAACAAATAAAAGCATTTGGAAACTTGTATTTAGTTTTTCTAAACAATATAAAGCTTTCATTTTCCTTGAACTTTATTTACTAAAAATTAAGCACGAAATAGAAAAAATAAACACAATGGGCAGCATTTCTCTGAACATTTATTTCAATTTTTCGACCACAGTATCAAGCTATGACATCTTGAAAATAAGAAGCTGAGATGAGTTTTTCTCAACGATTACGTAAAAAAATTATGCGAAAACAGAAAAAAATGACCCAAGAAAGAAATCAATCATAAAATGTTTTACTAAATTCTTCGGCAACAACATTTTTCAAACGCAAGCCACTGGAAGGGAGGGGGGGACTTTCATACACGGTTGTTTGACGGCATGCGCTTAATATTCTTCGAAACAAATCCGTTGAACTTCGATACCCCGGCGGTAGCGGTCCTTCCAATATTCGAAGCATTTTTTAAACGTATCTTCCGGGATGGCATTTAGATTGTTGGTTACACTTTTTTAAATGTCCCCTATCGACTGGAAATACCTTCCCTTCAGGTTTCTTTTGATGAGCGGGAACAAAAAGAAGTCCGGGAGTGACATGTCTGGGATTCCAGTATTTCACGACTCATTTGCACACGTGTTTCGTTTTGCTCGGCGGTCAAAACTTTGGGATCCAGTTTCGCGCACACTTCGCATGGTCAAATCTTCGGTCACAATATTTTGAACGCTGTAGAAAGTTAGATTCACCTCTTCACTCATCTTCTGGATGCTTGACCGACGGTTGATGTTCAAGAATTCATGAGCCCTGTCGACTTGTTCGTCAGTTTTTAAAGTCGAAGGCCTCCTTGCGCATTGGTCGTCTTCGGCGTCCTCCCGGCCGTTTTTGAACGCCTTGTGCCATTCATAAATTTGTGTCTGGTACAGAACAGCATTTCCGTAGGCTTCCTCAAACATACCCTGGGTCTGGGTAAAGGTTTTTTTTTTTTTAGTTTTACGCAAAACTTGATTGAGTAACGCTGATCAATCTCGTTCGTTGCATTTTCACCACTCGGAAAACGTAACCGAAGGCAAAAAGATCCTTCACGCGTAGGGCGATATTTACTCAACCGCTATGCTTGCAGCATACTGACTCGTGTTGGGCCTGGAAGAGCAAGATCAGACGCACATTTCCCATCAACGCACATTTTGTTTTGACGCCTGCAAATCGCGCTTCGACAAAAGTTCGGTTGCTTTTCAAACACACCCTGTATAGCCCATAATTTAAAATATTTCTTTTTAAATATTTTTTAAAAAATTTAGACCGTTACACTGATAATGAATATGGTTAAGTTATATTCCAAAACTTAAGCTATAATCACTGATTTCTCCTACACCCTCAATTGCTATAAATTCAGGATTTAATTAAGGCAGTGGTATGAAATCTGTATTTCTTCAGTGGGCAGATCATTTTCTAAGAATCATAATGCGTCATCTGTTTGCAAATCACAGCAAAACACGTGTAAACATTTCTTTTTTTTAAAATATTAGTTTATGTGAAATAACGTAATAATTTTGGCTTATTTTCTAGAAAATAAATCTTACACCTGCACAGCTTAGTAAAATTACCCTCAAGTAAACTTTAAAAAAAAAAGAAAAAAGATAAAACAGTGTCTCCCAAAAGTGTTCGTAGTTCGTACACCAACGACTTTCAGTGAAATAGGCCCCTATCCACTAGTTAAGATTAATATTTATGAATGGGTATTTAATTATAAGATCTATAATATATTTTTCACAAAACTACAGGAAAAATTTTAATAACACATTAAAACTTTTTTTTTAAATAAAAAACCAAAAAGTACCGGAAATTTTCTCTCTCAGAAGATTTCGTACACTTTAAAAAATGTCTATATATTATTGAATTATCAACCTTTTTTATTAAGTTATTATTTAGTAGAATATCATTCAACATCTACAACAAAATTTGAACGTCTGCGAATAGATTTTTTTTTTTTTTTTTTTTTTTTTTTTGTGCAATTTCTGAGTAAGCGTTCAACCACACTTAAGTCTTACTGTTTCTAGCTCTCTTTTCGTTTCAAAGCCGTATTTTCGTAATCTAGCCTCCAGATATCTCTAAATATGTTACATTAAGTTTAGATCTTTTGATTGAGGAGATATTTCTAAGCTAAAGGACATTTTTTGAGGCACCAGACGCAAACGCTGAAAACCGCGTGCTTCATATCGTTATCTTAATAAAAAACAAAGTTGCTTCCGATAACCAAATTTTGAGCTAATAGTTTAAAATTACTTTTTAAAACATTTAAATGAACTGCGTGATTCATTATTTCATCAAAAAATTCCAAACTACCAAGTCCTGATGCTGATATGCACCCTCAGACAAGAACACCTTCCCCGTCTGATTAACTGATCCAACTCAGTTCTTAAAAGATTAAATTCCTCATTTTTTTTCTTCTGTTTACAAATATACAACCAATTCAACCAAAATGTTGAATTTATTTTCATCTGTAAGTAAGACGTTATTCCAAAACGTTTTGAGTTTATTTATCATTGATTTTGCGACGGAAAGTGTAAGCTTTCTGTTTTTCGCACGAACAAGAAAATTTGTGCGAGAGGAGGTCCCTCCAGCTAATCAGAGAACTTGGAGAGCAATTTTAGGTGAAAATAAAACGTAAAATGTTTCATTAAATTCTACAGAAACTTTTTCAGCACTCAAATGTTGTATTTTTCATAATTTTTTTAACTGTGAATCTCCGATCACGATTTGTTAACTTGCCGGTTGACCTTTTCTTATCTTGTTTTCGATCCGATTATTTTGTTTAAAGCATTTTTTAAAGCTCCTCACTATAGAATGGTATAAATTAAAAAAATTGGATACATTTCAAACCAATTTACCGCTACTATGAGCGAAAAAAATCAAATTTCGAATGGTGTTTGTTGTTTTTTACGAATAACGGTCATTTTAAAATAATAAGCAGAATATTAGAGAATAAATTAACAAAAAATTAAAGCCAAATGACTTTACAGTGTCAACACAATGCGAAAATTAAAAAAAACGACATGTGATAATTTTAACCATGAATTTATATGAAAATATTTCAGTATAGGGGAGCTAGGGGCTTGATGTAACAGGGGTAAGTAGTAACAGTGCTTTTTCACTAAGAATTTAAACTATATCAATCTATTTTTTTGACTCAATCTTACTGTTATAATGTACCGCGTCACGTCATCACCGCCAATATCCTGTCAGGCGACGCAGTGAGTGGGTGTGTGCGAGCCCTCCGTTATTAGCAGGTAACGAATTTTTCGACCTTCATAAATTTTTGGTTAACTTTATTATTTTTGACTAAATAGAGCTTTCAATATTTTATTTCGTATTAACATTTATCTATGTATGATGTATTATCATGGTTTTCAAGATTACAAAGTTGTCTGAATAGTTAACACGCTAAATATGAAAAACTATAGTTTAGGGTTAATTGTAACAAAATCTCGGGGTATGTTTTAACATGTTACAACTTGCCCCATATTGCTGTATGTTATTTGTGTAATATACCTTCCGGTGTTTGGCCTTTAAATGTAGATATTTTCCAAGACAGTGACTTTGCGCCGTCTTTTGTCACTGATCGTCCAGATCCCACTGAACAATCAGAAAATTCTCTAAATGTGATTGAAAATTTATCGTTGAATCTCGAAACTGCAAACGAACCAACTCCGAGTTGCTCTGGTCTAAACAAATTTTCCCCATCGAAAATTAGACCATTACCAAAGTCACCACCATGGAAAACATATTAAAATAACAGGCGTTAAATGAAGTCCACTGTTTTGACAGACACACCTGAAAAAGAAGCTTTGAGAATGGAATATGAAGAAAAGATGAAAAGAAAGCAGAAAAAAGGTGATAAAGATAAAGAAAACGTAAAGGGAAAAGGCAAAGGTAAAAAATCTGCAAACAACAAAGATGGAATAGAAAGAGTAAAGCAAAGGGTTTTAAATTCGGATTCGGAATCTGAATCTGAAGGGTGGTAATGTCTAGTTTGCAGCGAAGGGTATCGTCATTCAAAATGTGATTGGGTTGAATGTATTGTATGTAAGATGTGGGCACATGTAGGATGTGTCGGAGGAGATACTATTTCTTTTGTTCGTATTAACTGTAACTCAGATGAAGACTAAATTCATTGATGAAGAGACTTATGAACCGACTGATTATTATAAGATGTAAGAACTAAGAGATAATTAAAATACTTAATTTGGAGGTTTATAATTTAACTTACTGTGATTTCGAAGGGCGTAGTTTGTATATAAGTACCTGTGGTAGAATTTTAATACAAAACAGGATTAATAGTTTAAAACTGAAATATTTAAATTGTTGATAACCTAAAAAAAAGTGTATTTCAGTTAATTACTTAATAGAAGTATCTTATTATTTTCGTTAAATACTTAATTATTTGGTGAAAACAAAGCAAAATGTGAAGAGAATAAATGAAAAATGGTGTAAAATTCATGTTTTTTATTGTTGTCACTATATGCTCCAATAGATGTTACAACAAACCCCAAGTACGGGGTAAGTTGTAACACTTCCCTTTTTTCTGAAAGAGATACCTATAGATGTGATGGTTTTTTTTTCAATTAGACTTCATAGAAGAATAGTCAGAGTACCAATCAAAATTTAGTTAGTGATAATTTAACCAATACATCTCAAGATATGACACCATATTTAAAAATTGTTACAACAAGCCCCTCGCTCCCCTACGATGACTTTTGTGGCTTATTTTTTCTCCGTCTCTTCGTTTTTTGACAAATTTCAAAAATAAAATCAGGCAATGTTTGGAAAAAAAAAACTACTGAGTTTTATTTAGAATGACATAGGAATGATGTGAAAAAAAAATAGACTTCATATTCGAATTCAGTTTTGCGTTATTTTGGGTTTACTACAAAATTTCAAGGTGTACGAACACTTTTGGAAGTCTCTCTCTCTCTCTCTCTCTCTCTCTCTCTCTCTCTCTCTATATATATATATATATATATATATATATATATATATATATATATATATATATATATATTATAATTTTAACTACAACATTTTGAATTCAAAGTATGTTTTTCGCAATCACGAGTTGCAACAGGAACCTACACATTGAATGCTAATGTTTCTAGAAATGGCTCCTGTGCTCCCAACCCTGTTCCTCCTCCTGGGCGGTTGCGTGTGTGTATGTGCGTCAGGACGCGTATGTGTGTAGACGTGTGTGTGTGTGTGTGTGTATAAAGGACATGGACGCCGCCACCCAGGAGGAGGGGATTTGGTGGACAATGTTACTAGTGGAGGCCCAGGACCAGAGGAGCATCTCCTGCATGGGTCGATGGACAGTGGTGCTGCAGAGGCCCCTGGTCCATTCTGAAAAAGGAACCTGGAGCTCAAGGACTGTGAAATTGGACTGTGGATCTCAAGGAACGCACTGACAATAATTCAACACTAGTGTTAGATTTAAGTAAAACACTATTATTGTCGTTCTTGAGTATTTCTTCTCAAGGAGTGAAAAAAATCTTTCAAATTTTTTATCACTGTAAAATCTATTTTGATGAGTGAAATATACGAAAACAACAATGACCTTAATCGATTCAGCTACATAGAAAAATGAAAGATAGCATGAAACGAAGAGACACGCTCTTTTTTTTTATTTTTACCGCTTAAAATGGATGATATTTTGCATTAAAAAAAACTACAAAGCATTCAAATGTAAAAAGTTCCAATTGTGTGTGTGTGTTTTTTTTTTTTACTATTTTCCATTTCTAATGCAAAGGGTGAAAATACGTTTGACTATTTTTTGAGGCATATTTTCGATTTTCAACACGTGAAATACGCTTGTAGAAGCGTTAAAAATATTTCAACTTGCAGAAATAAACTTTTCGATATTACTGAAACTTTTCACGGGGGGTCCCTTCACTAAAAATCTCTTTCATTAAAGGACACAAAGATTAGAATTCGTCACCGTCTGCAAGCATAACTCGTATTCCACACCTAAATTTTGAGGTGTCGTTAACCACGTCCTTTGGAAAAGCAATTCTTCTAGTGATGTACCTCTAAGCGCCTAATATATGCGACGTGCTATAAAATATTGGGCAGGTGGCCCCTTTTAAAGGTGCGGCGTGACCTTGGTCAGAGTCACGATTCCGCGCCAACACCTACATCCAATTAAGCGGTTCATTAGGCCTTTTCTCACGTTCATTTAGCGTGAGCGGTCAATCAGACATTGGACGCCCATTCGGATGCTGATGAAGGGTTTGGAGGCCAAAGATGCCGCTCACTGGAACCGCCTCGATTCGCAGACGATTAGTGGATGGGGGAAGGAGGGGCCGGAGACAGTCACAGAAAGAATGTATCCTCAATTTATCGAGTCGCATTCAATTATGGAATGTCAAGATTGTGTTCGTCGCTGGCACTTGGAATGTGGAATCGAGCTGCGTGGAATATACCACATCCATTGTGATTTTATTCTGCGTCATTTCTATGGTATACAAAATATTCAAGTACTATCTTTGATTTTTCCCTCTTGCTATAAATTGCTATTAAAAATCTGACACTGCTTTAACAGGGGTGCCCACCTAGTGGAGGGGGGAGTCATGGCGCAGATTGCGCCATTGAAATTATTTGGGGGGTTGAGGGGTATGTTTCTCTTTTTTAGGGGGAGGGGAGCTCTTTTTTTGGGGAGGGGGGTCTTTACGACATTGAAGGGGGGTGGGGCGTCCTTGCTCTTAATGGAGTGTGCACCCCTGGCTTTTATAAAACTATCAAACTCGGTTTATGATATTAGAATTCAAGGAAATGTGTGCTATACGTTAAGAATGGGAAACAAAATATTTCTTGACGGAAAACGTGTGAAAGTATTTTTCCTCTGAGTAAATGTATTCTATTGTTTCTTGATGCTAGCAAGTCTTCTTATGTGTGCATGTTTTAGGGGTTTTATAAACACCGTGTTATTTCAAGTTTGCATGTCAACTGTTATATATTTTCTTTTATTCCTTGAATTTCTGAGTATTTAAGCGTCCACAGACTTTTGAACCACATTAAATGTTCCACATTCTAAATACTACCTTAAGGAAGTCAGCTCTTTGTTAAACTTGTTCGCTGTTGCAGTTTGAAACTAGCGTGAAGTTCATATTTTTACATCTACTGCCTTCGTTTAAATTTTTCTTTTAATCCTTAAAAAAATAGAAATAGTACTCGCCTAACTAGTTATTTTTTTGTACGAAGTAAAAGAAGCATATTATTTCTGAAAACTGTACTACTCAATTCAACGTTGATTTCTATTTCAATCATCCTGAAAACAATTCTGACTAGTTTTTTCGTAACATTTGAACATATGTGTTATATAGGGTAAAAGTGGGAGAGACGCCATATTTTTTGTAGATATTAGATAAAAAATTCAAAATGCAATACAAATCAACCCTGTAAGTTTTACTTTAAAGTTGCACTAGTATTAAGTATTAAAATTATCATTAACGAGTTTTAGATTTGAATGAAAAAGAAATTTAAAAAAAAATTGTAAGTTAACATCAGGTCATCTCTCCCATAACGTGTGGGAGAGACGCCATGTAGTGTGGGACAAATGCCATAAATGTTATAATTCCTTGTTTTTGAAATTTTTGCGGATTATTTCCCTACCAGAATTATTACAATGCGGTGCGTACATTGTGCATGACTCGTGCAGCCAGTTTTGGCGTAAAAAACATTTAATCCAGTCACTTTTTTTTGTTAAATAATAATTTTCTCCACATTCCGCGCCCACAAACAACTTGTTTCTTCAATTCACTGTCGAGCTAGGTAGTTTTGAGATTGGATAAGACTTCTGAAGCATCTTTGTAGGGGTTTCTTTACTAATGGATGTTTGTCAGGAAGTTGATGACTTTTGTGAAGACTGAGCTGGAGTGCCAGCACTTTCAAGAGGAATTTCAGGATTAGCTACTTCAATTAAACCAGTTGTAGCAAAGAAATGATGTGGAATAGCATTAGGATTGAGTGGAAATATTCCACAAGCTTTAAAACCTGATGTTGCATTTCCCACGGCATTCATTGAGGTTTTGGAGCTTCATGTTTCGATGTTTCTCCTTTTTTTTACTTTTTCAATGTCCAGAATTAGGTTATCTTCACTCCACTGTCCTCTGATTACCGTATGCTTCCTCGCGTATATTCTTTGCTTTCTAAAAACAAAAAAATAATAAACAGAACACCCCTTCATTTACACGTTTGAAAAGTTTGGTATCTCTCCTCCTTATGTGGGAGATGCCACATAGGTATAAATTATGTAAGTATTAACATATATTGCAAAATTTAGTTAAAATAAGTTAATAACAAGCTAAATCAAACATTAAAACCCAGTTTTTACATTACGTTGTCTTTGCTTTACATTTAACACTTATTGAAACCGCAGCGACTCAAAACTTTCGTCGAAAAATTCTCGTACTAAAATAATCTTTTCGTCATACACACGTCACACTCGAGCACAGTCGAACAAGAACTGACACGTTCTGAAGAAAGTGTTTATGAGTAAATAAAAACAGTGAGAAATACAGCCAGCTCTTTCTTAATCACTGATTTTCTGAAGGTATGGCGTATCTCCCACTTTTACTACATGTATCTCTCATAACTATTGGCTACAAATGTTCGACATTGTTTTACGCGAATATTTTCTAATTGCGAAGGATATCTGAGAATTGCTATTATTTATGAAGTTTATCAACCATTATTGCTACAACTGGACTCAATTTTAAATATTAAAAATCTATACATCATTTAACAGTACATGTGAGCGTAGTGGCCTAGCTAAATGGGTGAAAAAACAAAATGTACAGATATAACAGTGTAGTGCCAATCCAAGAACTATAAATTCTATTTCTATGTGTATGCCACTGTAATTAGTCCAGTGACATACAAATGTAGTGGCCATAGACTAGTGGTAGGAAAAACTATTTTTTTTTTTTTTTTTGTAGCGAACCACAACAACTTCATTACAAATGTAGTAAACTGCAACTATTGTTTTAAAATGAAGCGACTGCAAACCACATTTGAAATGTAGTCGCTACTTTGTAAAAAATAAGAATTACATCAACTTAAATATTTAAAATATCTGAAAACTTAGCGGCTCCAGGAATTATTTACGTAAGCTAAATTTCTGTTTGTTAACACAAATATAGGAAAATAATCTTTGCCGAAGCGGAAGGATCAAGAGAAAATGAATGAAAAGGAGAAAAAAGCATTTATATAGATTGTCGTATATAGACGTATCGTCGGTGTGGGGAAAAATTCACTGAGGGCACTTTGATTAACTTCTGGAACTGTGGAAAATAAGAAAAAAAATGGTTATTAAAAATAACTACGGGCGATTTTTTTGTTGCAATATTTTTTTCTTGATGTTTAAGTTTTGTTTTAAGCTTTCATTAGTGTTATTTTGGATTAATCATCCTAGCTTTTAGTAACCAAATGTGCCAACACCTCAAAATCGCCTTAAAATGCACTTAGTGAGTTTTCCCTTCAAACCAATGATATTCAAAAAATATGAAAGCAGTAAGACCTTTAAAAAAAATTTATGCTAACTCTCAAATCTATATATTCCTAATTTTTAAGACAACATTTAATTTTATGAACGCAAATTGAAACAAATCTTGTTACATGATTACAGTTAATGATGCAAAAATGCGAAGAAAAAATAATGGCAATTTTTTCTGTACACCGATTATCATAAATAAAAAATATGGTATTCGTAAAAAACATTGGAAGCAACGAGCGGCTAATAAAAGGCTTTAATAATCGTATTTTACAGTTAAAACAGTACATTACATTTAGAGTGTAATAATCATCACAAGTTTATTAAATGCTTGAAATTCCACCGAGCTTGACTTGGGAGCAAAGGAGAAATCCGAGACGTTTTTTATTAACACAAACGATGCTCGTGATTAAAAACAATCAAACACAATTGATAAAGTTATCTCTAACGAAACGAAGAAAAAGGATGAAATGGTAAAAAAGCGTGAATGCTTTTTTTCTGCGGCGTTTGTTTTGGATAATACTTTTTCAATGTTGTGAAAAAAACTGCGCGCGAAAAAATGAGTGTTGTTCGACCGCATAAAAAAATATTGAGGAGAATGAGATTTCGGCGTATTACCTTGATTATATCATCATATTCATGTTAATGATGCTGCATTGGTTTTTGTCCGTTTACAAAGCTGAAGTTAATCGACTTCACGAGATTTTTTTTCATACCCAAATTGGTTGTTTTTATGATGAGAAAACCAGATTAATGTTAAGCCCGCTATCAGATCTTACGTGATTTAATATTCTAGACTCGAAAGTTTGTTTGTTTTTTCTTTTACAATTTCTTAAAAGAAAAGTTTAAATTTTTTAAAGCAGCTAAACATTTTAATATCGTCGGCCGTCTCACCAGTGGTCGTACCTCAAAATTTCATATTGAAATGTAATCCGCCTTTGACATCGGTCCTCCATCAACCATGTACAGTTATTTATATTAGTAATATGTTATGCCTCATATATGTAAAGTAGTTTCATGAAAAGTTTGATACATGAAATGGTCATTTAAAAAAACACATTGAGCTAAAAACACATTAATTTTTCTTAAATCGTGAAAAATGAGCTGCGACGTTTAGTGAGCCCTTCTACTATGTTAAATTTATCGATTAGTGAACACAACAGGGCCATCGTCACATGTGAGGCAATTTCACAACATTTGTTAAAAACTTTAATATTTTAACTCAACAGGAGTAAGCAAAATTTTTGCTCTTTACACTTCATGCAAAGTTGCTTTTGGTATCGTTCTATTTTTATTAAATATTTTTGTTGTTAAAAATTTAACTAATTTGTTGTATCACGTGTGCACGAAAGCTAAAGTCAACGTTTTGAAACTTGCTATATGAATTTGTTAACATTTTTGCTCCAGCATTGACACAACAAATTGTAGGATTTGAAAGCTAAGGCTTCACTGTATAGGAAACGTATCTCATTCCCTGAAAAATAATAATTAAAAATGTTAAGAGAAGAAATAGTGCGCACTCTCAGGTGCGAAACATAGATGGCATGCGAGGGACATTTGCAAATGTCATTGAAGTAAATCTTTTTAAAGGATCAGAAATTAATTACATGAAAGAAAGTATTTGTTAAACACTTAATTACACAAAAGCAAATTTATTAGGGGACTTTTTTTCCCAGACTGTTCAGTGAACTATGTAGATTTGTACCTCAAGTTATCCAGGTGTTTAAATATATTTAAATGCTTTGAGCTTGGCTCCGTTTTCAAGATGAAGGTTTGCAATATCACAGGTTATTTTTAGCGTCGATCATATAATTCATCAGAGCATTCATCTTTCAGTGCTTTCCATTCTTATGTTTTTCCAATGTTTCCAAACTTTCCGATTGGTCGCTAGAATAGTTTCCGACCATGACATGTCTATCGACATGACATGACCTGTCCATCGAATCTATCAACAGTTTGAGTTGAATGGTACCACTATCGGAGGTTGGAATTGCCACGAGAAATTTGAACCCAGTTTCCTAACCAGATGAAGGCACCTGGGCTCTTTTCAACGCGAAACTGCACTAGGAATTTAATTTTTCCTAGAGTACTCAAAACGTAACGAGTACTTAAAGGATAGTTTACATGCCGCATAATCATATACAACACGGACGTTGTCAATATGCGGAGTCGGAGGGTAAATAACCGACTTTTTTTATGTGTCTCAACTGCACTGAATTTCGAGAAAAGCGTTTTCTTATTAGTATAATAAATGATAGTTTGTTGTCTCCGGTATTTAAGTTCATCGTAAATTTCAAATCAAAGGGTTGATAAAATGGAAACATAAACTTATCCAACAACTACGCAAAAGATCGAATTATTTTAAGATGAAATACTTTGAGGCAATGAGATGTATCGATCATTAACAGTACCACTGACGAGCATGAATTCAGAAGGAGTATTTTCAACTCCAGTAAATTTGTGCTCTAAAATGAGTTCCAGCCTTAGTGATAATTAAATAGATGCATCGTGTTTCTTACTATTTATTGATTTGCTTATTACATAAGTTGTTTCTTCATTTCATGATTGTTCACAATAAATTTTCATAATTTACATTTTGCTCAAAATTGCAAAATATGGCTACGAAAGAGTATGTTTTTGATACAATAAATGTCACGTATTTCACAAATAATCACCAGCTTAAAATAATTCCAAATAATTATCATCGATCGAAAATAACTCCAAATAGCCCTAGCAGTATTTAACATTTAACAGACGAGATCATCCAATATGTCTTTTCCTGTTTCCGGACATTATTAGAAGAATCAAATGAACATATATGTATGATTTTAAAGCATTTTAACTTGATTAAATCAACACAATTTCTTGCGTGTGTTATTGATAAGCATGTTTAACACAAGACTGATAAAACTATGATTAATGGTACGTACCAAGAAAAAAAAATCGACACTATGTGCATATAATGAAGAACTAACGCATAAGGCTCTACCGGCTTCAACGGATATTCTCAAGCAGAGTTCTAAAAAAAGTAAAACATAGCTAGCAGATCAGCACTCTATAAGATTAGCAAAGAATTTTTCGACGATCGAGTAAATCATTCATTTAACGTTTAAAGGAACGTGTGTTCCCATATGCTAATATTCTGCTTAACTAAAGGTTAATTATTTCACAATATCCTGCTTCTGGTTTACAATTGATTCGAGCGAAATATCGAAACCTGTTGCTTATATAGCAATCCCCACCAGCAACTTCCCTAAAAATTCAGATTTACATTTTATGTACTTTGACATCCAGGAACAACTTGATTGGTAAAGCTCTCTGGGGACTTATTGCTTGTGGATTGTGGTTGTAGTTATGGATAGTTTAAGTCACTCATCTGAACTGTCGGCGTTTTCTAGTATGCTTAATGCAGAGAAAAATCTGTTTTATCTGTATCGTGGAGAAACAAACTTTTTGAGGCATAAAATGTGTATCGAAGGGTAAATCATTATCCGAATCAGAGGTAGTATATTAAGATAATTTAACAGGCCATTGCTTAATTGCCTTAATAGTTAAAAATTTGAGTCTCATTGCTTTCTGAGCATTAATAATCAAAAGCAACCCTATGCCACAATTTCGTTATTGAATATTCAACATCAACGCGATATGTTGACATTTACCTCAATTAAAATTTGCACAAAAACAAATATTAAAGCTAAGACTTAATGAGCGTCTTAGTCCTTTAGTATGAGTGCAAATAATTTGATGAAATCAATTTAGAAGTCAAATGTACATGAAGGCAAACTCTGTAACAGATGAGGCACTAAGAGTTACAGTTGTGCGTAACATTTACACCACACTAATTGTTCGAGAAGAGCAATTAAAAAAATTCCATGCTTCGTGACATCAAGGATTCATTCCAATTTTCGCAAGAAGAGGAACTAACACCTCGACTTGACAGCCAGAAAACATGTTTGAGTTATGCTCAAAAATTGTAGCGGAGCCAGTCTTTTCTAAAATTTCTTAAACTGAGGAAAGCATCCGTTAATTGTCTGCAAAGCAAGCCAACCTTTTAATCTTGGTGGAAGAAACTGGGCATCGTGAGGAAAAAAGTGCAAGTAGAACAATCTTGCGATAAAACTTTTAATTTGGAGCACAAACAGGAATTAGAGCTCATCAGACAGACACCGGTCATAAAAGCATTATCAAGGTCTTGTGGAAACAAAAAACAAGATGGCGGAAGGCGGAAAGATTTTGTTTTCGCCGAGGAATTCTCCTAATCGGGGGAATGGGTGGGAAAGTGGCTCCCATACCTTTTAGCACTAATTGCCACAATAAACACGAAATGAAAGCAAGACCAAGAGATAAACGGAAAGCCTTACAAATGGAATGGAAAGCAACGAACAACTGTAATTAGCATAGACCGTTGTTTTCCTTTTGCCAAGACGCTCAACCAACTACACAAATTAGAAAGCTTGAAATAAAGCCAAAATGCGAACGCATAACCAAAAGCTTCTCCCTCCCCCTTCAGTTTTTTCTCCCCAAATTCCTTCGTTTCATCCGCTTTTGCTCCAGAGAGTTCGAATCCCCCCTTTTACAAAGCATCCACTTATTTGTTTCCTTTTATTTTTTTGTGCACACTTTGTTTCACTTGAGCGAAGTAACCTTAAATGGGAATTTGGCGTAAAGCGCATCAAGCCTCTGGGGACCATCCCTAGGCGCGACACTCTTAGAAAAGAACATACCTTCATTTTCCAGTCGAAGCATTAAAAATATTGAACTTCACTGAAATCACGCGTTTAGTGCACACTTCTCATTAGAGAAAAACCATTTTTTATGCTGTCGATTGGAAACGAAATTCGGATCAGTCGACAAACGAGCTTCTTAGATCAATGTTTTGCTAATAAACGTTTCTTTGTTTAGGAGTCGAAATTAAGACAGGAAAACTTAATGCAAAGTCAAATTTATTCATTACTTCTTATATACCATCTTCGATTTTTTACTCGCGAACTTCAAATAAAAGACATTCCAAATCTACCTTACTTGAAAGACATTAAAGCACTTCTTCCGGTGGAGCTTTCTTTTGCATACCGAAGAAACCGAACTACTTTAGTAAATATGATGAACGGAAAGAAGTTATTGCATCTGTTTGATGAAAATTTAAGTTCTTCTTTGATGGTACTGCATTAGAAAAATGTTTCAAGATTGTGGCATAGTTTACGCATCAAAAAATTAACATGTGTTATTTTCACGAATTATGCATGCTTATTACCTATCGTTTCTCTGTGCAGACTGCAGTAAAACTAGTAATATTTGTTCATTTCAAACATATTAAGTGTATTTTATGGTTCGCGAAAACTATATTTTATTCTTTTCGAACCTAAAAGGTTTGAATAGACTAAAGATTTTTGCATACTCACTTCATATAAATTTTATTCACCGGCTATTTTTTGTTGGTTCAGTTATGAACAATCGAGATAATTTGTATCAAAGGATAAATATTTTGTTAAGTAACCCACTGAAAAATATACGTCGGGTGCTTAAAATCACTTTGATTAATTATGAGAAGCGATTGTTTAAAGTAATTAACTGGGAGAAATATTTTATTTTTGCATCGTGCATTCTGAACGGGATTTCATAAAAACGTTGCCTTCTAATTTTTTTACATAAATTTTTTATTCAGAACCTTATTAAATTTAAGTAGTGGTAAAATGCTCTGGTTAAATTTGGCTACTTTTACATCAGAAATATAAAAAAGTAGTTCATAAGAACTAATTTAGTTTTGTTGACCAGTTCTGTCTCTGAGTAAAAATGTCTTTTTGCTGCTCTGAAATGATCATTTCAATAGGCTATAATAATGTGCATGATTTTCCAATAGATAGTTGTAAAATAACAAACTCTTAATGAAAGCTATTTTTTCAATTTTATTAATATACTAGCTGCATTGCCCGGCTTTGCACGGTCTACTTCAAAAATAAAAGTTTTGTCGACTGACGCATGTTCAACAATCAGGCTTCAATTAGAGAAGAAAAAAAATGCAACAAAATTTCCCATCAAAATAATCTTTCTCTAAGAAAGAAAACGGCAAATCAAAAGTTCCCGAAAAAATTAAACGCAACACTCCATAAATACAACTAAAATCCTTAAAAAAATTAAAAAATAAAAAGAAGATAAATCGCCAAATAATAATCAAAAGTGGAAATTTTTAACTTATAACTAAAACAAAATAATTTTATTTAGTCACAGCCGAGAAAAAAAAAAGTGGCAACCTTCTGAACGCTAATTTAAAATGAGATCGCGCAAACGATAATTTTCCGATTTAAAATTTCTGTTCCATTAGCTTAGCAGTGCTTTTTAATTTTTTCTCAGTGATTTTACGGCTAATTTTTTTTCTTTTCTTTTTTTTTTTTTTGAAATTCGAAGGAATTGAAGGAACTCTATGGGTCGAATGGGACCTGAATCAAAGAAATCGAATAATTATTTCGGGTAGAAAGAGCCATTTAACGCCATTTCCGGGTCGTAAACTTAAAATTCGAACGGTTCTATACTTTTTTGGCGTTTGAAAACTACCACGTTCCTTCTATGGTGCCAAAGTATCTTCCTGCCAAATTTGTATCCGACGTAAACCGTGGATTTGTATAAGAAACATATATATATATATATATATATATATATATATATATATATATATATATATATATATATATATATATATATTCATTGTTTTCGTTATATAGATTAAAACTTGCCAATAAGTTACTCTCAATTTTAAACTATTTATAACTCCTTCCTTTTTCGTCTCCGTTGGTTGTACTAGAAGTATTGTGTTCACCAAAAGTCTCACACAATTTTTCGTCAAAATGTTGCTCTTAATTTTAACCTTCTACATAGATTGAGCAGAGGAAAATAAACGTACAAAGGACGTAGCAGTAAACGTAGAAAAAAGCAGTTCAGTGGGGTTAAAAAATTTAGCAACAGATAACTTGTACTCCATTCGACATAAACCACTCAACAGTGCACTTTGCAGAGCGAACAGAAAAACTGTCGTACTGTAACAATGGATCTCCAGTCCAATGTGTTATATTTATAAGAATGAAGATTTTTTTCTAGTGGTTTTTTTATCAGCTTCATAAATCAGACGTTTGAATAAAAATATGACGTTATGTTACGTGTAAGTATATATATGTATAAATAAACGCATTTAATAAGAGTTAAACTCTGCAAACAGCTGTTTCGGGGTTATAAAATGAAACCCCTTCTTCAGTGCACTAAATTAACAAGCATTTTATATTATAACACACCAATTTGTGATGATACCCTGTGATAGCGCATCATTAAAGATTGTTTCTCCCCCCCCCCCCACCTCTTTTCCACTTTTCTTTGCGTTTTATTTTTGTTCCAAACTCATCAAGTTGATTGTCACGTGGGAATAAATGACGCATGCGCAAAGTGAAATTATTTTCAGTCTTCACTAGCTTCGATAATGAATCAAAGCATTTAATTAACTATCTTTAATAAAACAATGATCATGGAAGTAAATTAAGTTCAAATACACAATCTCTGGAAAAACCCTTCCAAGTTGGAAAGTTAATGTTAATGATGGTTCTTTTCAGTGTACCAGTTTTCTGATCGACAGAGATTTGAATTTGAAGTTTTGTTAGCTTAAGATCGCTTCCATGATGAAAACAAAGAACTGTACTAATTAATTCTACCGTATTAAAGAAATCTGTCTCTTGTTCTTAAGAAATCGTCACCCTTTTCGCATAAATGATTCGAAGTGTATTTGGAATGAGAAGGCTTAATTAATTCCTCCGCGGCTTCCTGTTCTAATACAGATCGGAAGTGAAGAAATACATTCGGCTTTCATTCTTTTATGACGTGAAAAAAACTCCAGAATTTATCTTCTTCCTTGGTAATGAATGACATATCCCTGAAAAATATCTGGCGAAGAAAACATATTTTGTCTAAGCTTTACAAGAACGATTTGGGAATGCCTTAATGAAAGAGCTTGGTTTTAGCTGCGACGAAGGCAAGACGTGGATTTCTTAAGTAAATAGACGAGAATGTTTTTTATGCTTTATTATGATAATAACGTTTGAGATAAGGCATGTAGAAAAATAAAGGAATTTTACTTACTTTATTTGAAACAAGCATTGAAAACAATATGTACAATACACTGGAAATCTTTCACTTGATCAACAATTCGATGATAGTTTAGTAAGCAAGTTATTGAATGCGTTGATTTTATTAATGCAACAGTCATGGTTTTGCTAAATAATTAGGCACAGATATCGGGAGTATTTTTTTAACTGATGTAGTATCTAACACAATTGGTAAATTACGGGTTTTAAAACGTTTTGCTTTAAATTACTGCTAAATGCTTCATATTAGGTGCAAGTGTTTTGACAAACTTGGCGCACAATTAAGTTTTCTGTTAAAGATACCAAAACACTTTGTCATAAAATACGATTCAACAACTGCAATGAAAAACATTTGTAATTGAGGAGCAATAGCAAAAAAAAAAAAAAAAATTCAAAGCACTAACTGAATAAAATATTTTCCCATTCAAATCCCCTTCTGTCTGCTTTGGATTACTTTCACAACTAAGTTTATAACGATATGTGTAGTGAGAACTGGGTTTTTTGTAACTCCGAAACATGTAATAGTTTTCGCAATGTATGATTTAAATACTTGTTTATCGCTCATTATTTGAAAATTAGTTTCAAAAGAGTTAAGCATGACCTAAAAGATCAGAATTTTAAAACACGTTCAACTAAACTTCATAAAGAGTCTCAAGTTAAAAAAAAAAATGCCTGTAGCTTTCAACCACATTTGGTATTACTTTATTTTGTACTCTAGATGTTATTTTTTGCTCAGTCGGAGGGGAAAAAAAGCAAGTTAAGAATTATACACTTAACAAAGCTTAAAAACAATTAATGAATAACAATTTAGTAATTTCGCATTTACATAATTGAAAGAGAGGTGTGATGAAATCACACTAACTTAAAAATTAAAATAGAGCCCTTTATACTTATGAAGCTACTTTGCAAAACTGGAGTGTTATCCGAGTAATCCGACAACCAGAGTTCAAACTGAAGATCCCAAGTCCAAACTTGGCTCTTCACAAAAATAAATAAATAATTAAGACGTACATTTGCTTTATTTTATGTATCGAAGCTCCTTCGCATGCCGAAACGAAAACTGTGTCTTAAAAGAAAAATCTTTTCAGACAAATGTTGTATAAAATTCATTTACAGCTACAACCTCAACTTTTAAATGAGCTAATAGAGTAACAAATCGTGTTTTTAAATCGGAGAAAATACTCAATGGTGCACGTGATTTTACCGTAATGAAAACTTTGACAACAAAAAGGAGGTAAGTGCCAAAATTAAATTTTACAGGAAAACCAAAAGATGTTTTCATGAGCACTGAAAACAATTATTTATCATTTTCTGGCACCGACTGAAATTAAACGCAGCGAAAGAGGAACTTACCTCTTTTTTGAAGGCATTGGTAGCGGAACGCTATTGGCTTCAAAATTATTTGCAGTAAACATTATAACAGAATTGTTTTCAGGAAACCAAGAGATTTCAATAATTTCAGTATTAGCTCATTTTTACTGTCAAAGCCTCAATTAGTTACAATAAAAAAATGTGGCGTCCAAAAATATTCTAACACTAATTAGAAAGGCGGGAAAAAGGAATTATTCCGCCACTGGCGAGTTAATTTTCGATTTCACTGCATATAGTCCCCCCCTCCCCCAATAAGTTTTGCATCCCAATGTTTACACAGAAGAAATCTTCTGAAGTTCCAAAATAAAATAATTGTGTATTGACAATTTTTGCAAAGAAAATTTTTGTCGTTCTATCAGAATTAGTCCACGGTAAAAAGTAGCTTTAACAGACATCGGAAAGGATATCTATCATTTTATATAGTATGTACGTTTTCCCCCTTATTCATCGATGCTCACTGGACGAACCTATTTTGATGATGATTTCATCCAACTGATAAAAGGTCCTATGTTCTTTCGAGAAAAACAGCTTTCGGAAAAATGATTGAATATATTATTTAAGGACCGTTTTATTAATTCCCAAAAGCTCATATTTTGTAATTTGTACTTGCAAGCTTATTGAGTGTATTGTACGTAAAAGAAAGACTTTTAAAAGATAATTTAAAACAAACATAATCCAAGTGAGGAAAATGAGATGTTATTTTTGGTCGTTTTATGAATTTTTGGATGCACATAGTGTTGTAGTTATATACGTATTCATAAGTATTTTTCCTTATTAATGTTTATAACTGTACAGAGAAAATGTGTGGGCTAAAACGTTAAACAAAACGCCAAAATAAGAACACAGATTAAAACAATAAAATAAAAGAGAAAACAAAATGAGTTTTCAGAACAGGCTATTTTAACTTGAACTCCTCAAACGAAATAAAACACGAAGAGCTGTTTAAGATGCAAGGGTCCTTTGTGGCTTTTTGGGATAGCCTTATAACTTACAGCAGACTCATATGGAGAGAAGAAACTATTTTGGGCACATTTCATGTTGTGTAAATATGTGTACATACAGGCTTCAAAATGTTCAATATTTTAAATTAAAAACCTAATCGAAATTCATGCGCTTGTTTTTTCGAAAAGTCATAAAGAGGCTTCAAGTAATTCGTAGAATTGAGTTTCCTTTTAAGAACAACGTCAGGCGAAAATAAGGGCTAAAGTATGCAAAAATGGCAATTGAAAAATATATCCGGAAAAGGGATATTAGTTAATTAACTTTTTGAGCATTCCTTAACTTCCGGAAAAGAATCCAAGAAAACTTTACAATTTCCAGTTTCGTTGATACAGTCCCCATTCCTTAGAAATCATCTTTCACAACATGATGGAAAGCCATTCCTTTCTAAAAAGCCTGAAACGCTTCTACTTCCACCACCATTGCCAACTTTCCCTGCAAAATACTTTAAATAATTTCATACGCGCTACCTGCCTAACCAAAGAAAGCTTACCTTGCCAACAGAAGAATAATGTATCACCTTCGCATTCTATATACAAGGCTAAAACTTGTTACGCCTGTTGAAAAACTAGGTACACTTTCTTCGACGTGTGCGAATATCAATGAGGGTAAATTCATATTAAGACTGAATGAACATTTGAGTGGAGAACCTCAACTCCTGTCGAAACTGTCGGACGGAGGTTTTGCGAACTGTCAAAGATTTATTGCTCTTTACGGGACAGCAGTAATTAGTTGCAAGCGCTACCTGAGTTGAAAATTTTTTTCGTAGTTTGTGGCGAACGGTTTTCGTCCAAGAAAATAAATTATCTTATGGAATTTACTACTCTGATGGTTGACAATCCTGCCTTTTTTCTTCCCGCCCAAGATTCTTTTGCAGTAGGAAACTCATGCGGTCAACCAAACAGAAAAGCATGTAGATTTATGAATGAAGCTCGTAGTCCGCAATGCGTTTTCAATTTTGATTGAAAGAAGAATAAGACAACAAATTGTTCATTGATCAGAAAATGCAGTCTCTGTAAGGATAGCAAGCTTTAATGACGCATTTATTAATTCATATCTTCTTCATTTTCTGGTATTTAAAACTTTAGTCAACCGGAAAGAAATATATAGGTTAATTCGTACATGAAACTCATAGCAAGCTGAAATGAGATTTCAAATGACATAAATCGTACACAGAAACACAATAAACAACAATCAGTGGTTCAGAATGAGAACATAATCTTTACTTAATAAGAAGCCAAGCAGTCTCGCCTTTCCCAAGATTTTCATATGAATCTTCATGTTGCGGGTTATCCGAGAAAGCATGCGGCTAGTTTTTTATGCAGTTCCACGCGTTGTGTCAGAAATACGATTTCCATTCAGCTTGCCTATCAGGGAAAAAAAAAACTGCTGGTTCTCTCAGTCCGTTGGCGCTAAAAATTTGGCTAAGCCATTTTGGAGCCACTGATAGTTGTTTATTGTGTTTCTGTGTACACTTTATCTCATTTAAAATCTCATTTCAGTTTGCTATGAGTTTTATGTCCAAATCCAAGCTGACACAGTGAAACAATGCCGCCTGCCTTGTCAAGTGGTCAGATAAGTCTGACTGCGACATGAAGGTCCTTGTTCGAATCCTGGCTCGGGCATGGACACACTTTCTCTCTCCTGTCCTTGTCCTTTCTTTGTGTGAATGTGTTGTGCTGTGAATGGTTGCCTACCCTATAAACGGATCCTTATGGCATGCGTGTACTGTAGAAGTTGGACTTCCCACCAAATTACGGTACAGTTGGAAACGTGAAGCAGCGCACCCCGAATTGCCAGCCTAGCTGGCACACGACAACAACAAAAACACTGAAACAATAATCTTTACTGAATAAGGAACCGTTGACAATGTCCTTTTTGAACATCTTTGTTGAAGAGAAAAAATAACTTCTATAAATTGCACAAATTGCAGATTACTGCAGATAACTAGCGCAGTCAGAAATACCTTTTGGAGGGTTTTTTTTTTTAATATAAAACATACCTTTTGGAGGAGATTGATCAAGAATACCTCCTGAAGGGTTTTTTTTTTTTTTTTTTGATCAAAACAGCCCTTTCATATGCATAAACTTCTGTATTAGAATTTGCATTTATGTTAAAACCAATGCCTCTGGGGGTGTTTTCACCCCTCCCCCGATCCCCTTCGCTGTACCACTGCTGCAGATACGGTGTTTCGGTGTTACAAGGAACCCGTTTTTCAATGCAAAATAAGTGAGAATATGGATGAAAAGACGTCCGACAAAAATACTCACTTATTTTGCATTGGAAAAGAGGTTTCTTGTAATTCCGAAACACTTGTCTTCAGTAATCTACAATTTGTGCAATTTAATGTTGTTATTTCTCTTTTACATTTGTTGTATTTGAAGGACTAACTCTCATCAGTAACATATAGGTTGGAAGGACAACCCCGGATTTACCGTTATTAGGTTTCTTCTGAAGATTATATCACTTTTAGCAATACGTTTCTTAAAAATTTGATTTTTCTTGTAATTATTAGGTACTCAAGGATATGTTACTGCCTTCAACCAGTTAAAGCTCAATGCTCCGATTTGTCATACACTATTTTATAGTTCACTTTTCTGCTGAGTCAATGAAAACATAGACGAAAGTATTGAATCCTACACCATTAATGTGTCAAACTAATCCACGCAGCTAAAAAGAACTTTACAGGAACAAAAAAAAAAAAAAAAAATCCAAATACTGGAAGTTTTGTGTGCACTTCAGGTTTGTGCGCAAGCTGTACCGAGAGATTTGTACTAGAATTGTTACAAGCGGGGACAATTTCAACAACTTTCAATTTCCCAAGTATGGAACCGTTTCTTCTACCTTAATATTGTTCATGGAGAAAGAAGCAAAGAAGCATTTTTTCCCTGGTAGATAATCTACGGTTTTGACTTCGTAAGAATTTCATTATATCTTTCTCATAAATAATCAAAACAATTTTTCTAATGGAATAAAAATTCATTACAAGCATTTTCTATATATATATAACTTCGAATTCTTTACATCGTATAAAACTTTTTAAAGTTGAGTTCATAAAAAAAATCATACGACTTCTTTAATATTGAAATTAAAAAAATGTTCATGCTATAAAAAGAAATTTCGACATCTGCTCTTTGAATATGATTAGTTTTACAATCAAATGCTAATTTACTCATTCAACTGCAATTTTGTATGATTAAAAACCCATAAAATTAGGTTCATCTTTCTCCCTAATTAGCAAACGATGACTCAGTTGAGGCTAACCTTACTCTTTCAGATATACTACGATTCAATAGACAATCAGCTATAAATAATCTCGTCTGCCATCAGTTTTTGAAGTATGCATGCAAGGGTGTAACAAAGGCTGCAAAAACTTCCTCTTTTCATCAGCACTCCTTTTACAGATTGCTGTCCCTTACTCGGCTCTGAAGCATTGTAATAACGAGTCCAACAAGAGGGAAAGAAACTTGAGGAAAAAAGACTCGTCTTTTCTAAGTGAAGAGAAAGATAAAATGATGCAGATAGTTTCTCAAAGAAAGTTGAAGGGATGATACTATCACAAGTTCAAAACTCTACGGGGGAAAAAAGATAATCCGCAGCATCATTTTCGGGCATAAAGGTCACCACATCTCATCAAGCTACTGTGCGTACAGTTTTGCAGATGTAACTTTTATACAACAGCTACTAAGGTGTGAATTGATTTTTTGTGTGCGTAGGCGTATTTAAACGCTCATTTTTGATCTTTCAAGAAGCTGTGATCTTTTATATGCTCATATTGAGATATTAATCGAGATAAAGATATGACTGCATTTCATGTAAATTCTAGAGAGAAACATGATAAACGGTCGATATTTTAAGGAAACTTTTTTGGATGCATTCTGAATGGATGAAAAAAAACTTAATAATGTGTAATTATTATAATAAAATGAGAAATTGCGTAGTGGTTAAAAAAACGGTCCAAATAAGAAAATGTCGAATTTAAAATCTGAAAGTCACATTAAAATACCGCAACATATTTCTCGGCAATATGTAACTTTTTAAATTTAGATAGCTTGAAAATAAAATATTACCAGCCATTTTTAAAGTAAGAGTTCCAAACTATACCTAGGTACAATATCCTACTCTACCTAGGGACACATGCTGTTGTACCATGGGACACTCTTCATGATTCAGGAAACAGCCATATACTTGAACCAATTATTAATTATTGAATTATTATCTACATTAAATGTGTTTAAAAGACATCAGAATTGAGCATTTTCCCATATTCATAAGCGTATCTTAATTATTAAGATACCGTGCATATATTGCACCTTGGGACGTGTCCAAAGGTACAAAATGTTTGGCTGTCCCGAGGTATAATCACCACGTAGTTTAAGAAAAACCAAAATAGTAGTCTATCTAGATGCACTATCATTTTTTTCTCATGACTAAAATATTTGAAGCACTGAACTTTTATAACATAACAAAATTCAGTTGATTAGTTTCACAAATACAAACACAGAAAATTAAATAAAAATGAAGAAAATATTTACTTTGGAGTCATGAAATTTTCTTGCTCTCACAAAATCATCAATTTAACTCTTTTGATGCTGATTGTTACTATGGCACCGTTTAGAAGTGAAGGTTACTCTTAGAGATTAAAAAAAAACATGTCTGCTAAAAATATATTCTTATAAATTAGCAGTTTCCCAAGGTACAGCACTCTCCCCTATTAATGTTACGAAAAGTGCGTGTTCGAATAACCTGAGCCGCAAAATATTGTTTTAATATCCTATTTTCTTCAGAAGAACTGTCCAAATTTCAATTACTATGAAATCGAAACTCATTGCAGGTTTCTCAGCTACAGTTCTGTTGTCGAAATCAGGAAGAAAGACATTAATTGGAACATGGTAAAAAGCAGTTTAACTGTTTAAAAATATTTTAATAAAGTAAAATCGTCAATTTCCATTTTTCACATTTTTGCTGTTGTTAAAAAATACTTTAAAAACCGGGTTTTTGAGTTCAGTCGAGTGCGATTGCTTCATCTAGTAAATATATACGTATACTCATAGAAAGAGAACTATTAAAAATTTTAAATTGAAATGTAAATGAAAACTATATAGTTTCAGGGGTTATAAATTATGCCTATTCGTCACTAACCCTAAGATCGTTGAAATGAAAGCAAGTTTAAATAAGGCACAAAATAGAAATTAAATTGAAGAATTGTTGAGTAGCATATCAATGTTATTGGCGTGTAACTATTGTGCCATCATGCAAGTCAGCTTTCGCCTAATTTACCTGTTTAGAAATTAACATTTCAAGGTATTGAAAACTGACGACAGAAAAAAAAATGACAACTTTTCTATTGTTGGAGCTTTTCCCCCAAGAACAAATTCTATCAACTTATATTGTTAAAAACCCAATTACTTGCTGCAAAGCTCGTTATATTTCTTATATTTGATAACATTACCGTACTAGAAGGATGTTTCAAATACGGATTTTTATTTAGCAAGGTAGCTAAAATGGTTTTTTGTTGGTTTTAAAAAATATAGCTAATTTTACTAAAATTTCGACGCATTGTTTGAGCAATATGGGGTGTTTGGGATGAATACGCTTGGGAACCATTAGGTTCCAAGGAATTCAGGTTGAAAACCTCTGATTTATCAGAATAAAGAAATGTAAGTGAAAGCAGAATTGTCAGATCAGATGTGAGTTCTTGGTTACAAGACACAAAAGTGACTCATTCAGTTCCCCCCTCCCGGACCTTACCTTAACTTTTATATCCTCTCTAACAAGATAAGAAAATTACTGTAAAGAGGTTTTATCAGTTCACCAATGAGAGTTATTTATTTGATTGAGGAATATATGGCCATTAACAACGTTGTCGTTAAATGGATTTTACTCAGCCTCATGCTGACAGAACTCAACACTATTCAACTACAAGAGATTGAAACATCTCTCAGATTCACATTTTTTCGATTAAAGAATCTATGGTCATTAACAACGGTAAATGAAGTTAAATGGATTATACTCTGTATTAGCCGGCTGGTGGCGTGATGGTTTAGGCGCTGGTCTACGCCTGTGGACCCAGGTTCTGACCTGAGGTGGCCAGTCGGTGGATTTTCTAGATGCAGAAAATCATCAGCGCTTATGTCGTATAATTATGCGGCGCGTAAAAGATCCCTTGGGTATTCGTTTGGCTTAGAATGCTCTCGGAAAAATTAAAATTTCTAGTGCAAATTTCGCATCAAAGAGAGCCCAGGTGCCTCCATCTGGGGGAAACTGGGAGTCCAAATTATCCGTGCCATTGACATCCGCGCCTTAATGGTGGCGCATGAAAGACTAGATGCTGTATCGGGGGATCGCACTAGGTCTGTTAAAGGCTAAATAGCCTAAAATGCAACCCCCAATAGACGAAAAAGAAACCTCTGCATCATACTGACAGAACTAAACACTGTACAACTGCAAGTAATTGAAACATCTCTCAGGTTTACGTTTCCAAGATCTTATCAAGCTTAATTTTCTTTCAAGAACACAATGCCCTCGAAAAGACTTCTATTTCGCAAGTGACCATTTAGCATCAAGAAACCAAACACACACTTATCTAGCAAAAGCATGCAAGAATTTCCGCCTAGTGGCACCAGTTGAATAAAGGGTTGCGGGCTTCGCGCAGCCAGCAATTGGAGGTTATTTCTTCTTTCCGACTGAATATCCAACAACATATTATTACTCTGGTGCAGGTCTGCGTAATAGTGGATTGTTTTTGGTTCACGCACAAATGATAATCACCGTTGGACCTTCCAAATATGGAAATCATGAGTGATTACCCAGCTGTTGGTCAAATGCATTAGTAGCAGCGTTTGATGATCAGTTCAGCCGAATTTTTCGATATTAATTCAATTGACTTAAAATTGTTGTCTTCAAATCATATTTATTAAAGATCCAGCATAGATCAGTAATGACGTGATTAATGGTGAGGAACAGACGTGTGTTTGTTTTCAGGTAGAAATCATCCAAAAAGAAAATTAATTTGCTCATTACTTAAAAACAATTCGAAGACTAATCTTGCGATATATCTTTGTTCTCTATCCGTGTGCAGATCGCTGCAAAGCAAACGCATTTTGCTCTAATTGATATTTTTTTCAATGTTAACGTGCAAGATTCACTGATGCAATACTAATGATCATTTATTAAATGCATGGTAATCTAGGTATGACTATTAATTCTCGATTGAATTCTGAACTGGGAAAATTTCTCTTTCCTTGTATAGCATGCCAGAGGCTGCGTTTTTTCTCGACATTTTAACTGTGATCAATTTAATGCAAAATTTTAAATTTTGTTGGTGCACGAGAACAGTAAAATATTCGTTTGATAAGTGAAACGCAGGCAAACAACATTCCTTTTTTTTTTCAGAACATTTTCGATTTCTTCCGAAAAGACGTAAGTCGTACGGAAATCCATTGGATTTACACCCTTTCTGAAATAATCGATTCACTTGACAGTGTCTAAGTATTCGTTTTATAAGTAGGTTAATGGAACTTAAAGAAAATATATTTTTTATATTAAACAAATCTTTTATATAGCATCACCCTTCCTTTTCTTATCGCTTTCATTTGGCACAACGAAAAATTAATTTCTGTGCCTTATATGCCCATTATACTCATTCAAGAACAACAGCCTACTAATTAGATTTTTCGCAAAACTGAAGCTCACTTCTCGTCAATTCGCATTAAAATTTAGCATTCTGACAACAAATAGCTAATTTTGAAGAAAAAAAGGTCAGATAACTAAAACCTACCAGTAACGAGCTCATTAAATTCGATTATTAGATCTGGATGCTGGGAAAATATTATTTAAAAGTATTTTTAGCTCAATAATCACTTATGTGACTTTATAAAGAGGCGAAAACGTAACCAACAATTTAAGTAAACGCTGATTCTATGAAAAGAACGAGTCCGCAACAACATTCAGCACTTTTGATATTGAAATATGCTAGCTGGACATTAATAACGAATATTTGCCGATAAGCAAACCTTGCTGATTTATTGCAATAAATAACCGGCGTAAAAAAATCTTGTGTTTTAAATGCCGTCATTTAGGAAACTTTGATCCAAAATATCAATTTTGAACAGATTTATGTATAAATGAAACTAAATTTCATTGAAGTAAGATATCCAAAAATAGTTGGTCAAAGTTATACCGTAAAATACAATTGCAATTATAAAACATCAAAATGTAACAAAAAACAAAATGAATTTAAAAAAATCAAATATTAAAGTTACGGAAACCTTCTGAAAAAAATCCTTGTGTAGAAAAAGGTCGCCAAAAACAAGTCTCTTAAAAAATCGCATTCAACGCATGCTAACCTGATCGATAAACTGAAAGAAATATTAAAAGGTTATGAAGCAATATTAAAATGGTATCTTTATTGATAAGCTGAACTAATGAAGAAAACCGTAACGCTTTCCCAATATTTTTCAAATTTATTAACTATGTTTGGTAGGACAGAACGTTATAAATTTTTACATGACCTCCCAGCGTATGTCACATCCTACAAGTAATAAAGCGAGTCATGTACTCAGCTAGCACGAAATCACTGCATATTACCATCATCATCATCAGCATCACATATAGCGAGTTTAAAAAAATCCAAGTTCGTGGGTCGTCCAATTTGATCTGTGTTTCTAAATTACCGTCATCAAAGCGTAAAAAATAAATTGCAAATTGGTTTTCTCTTTGTGTAGAGCGATCTACATTAAATTTGTTTGTTCTGAGTTTCTCCTTTCATAACCGTGACGATTTTTTTCACGAACAGATAACTACAGAGCTTCTTGTAAAAGCTTTGAGGAGTAATGCATAAAATGGAGTAATAATTTGCTACTTTTTAGGGCTCGTGCAGCTCTGGAAAACTTCACTCAAATTAAATGATTAGGGTTGTGATACTTTGTCAGTGAACAAATGATTTCTGCTTATGATGCAGTTCCTTTTTTACTTGACATTTTGAAGTCTCAATCATCAGAAAATACCGAGAAGAAGCAATAAATGGAAAATGGAATGCTCTATTTTTTTTCTCCAAAAGAAGCATCAATGACTTTTTTCGCTGTTGTGTGTAAACATTATGTAAAGTAGAAAACAGTGTCATTTTCAATTTCGGAACAAACTGAAGTGATTTTTTTATATATATATCAGCTTAGTACGCTTCTATGTCGTTACCCAGTCAACAAAAGCTGCTAAAGTTTCCTGGAAACTAATAAGCCTTTAGCCTTTGTTTTTATTGTAACACTTAATGAATACTTAAACTGTTATTTTGTGATCGTAACACTGCATCAATATTTTTACCCTTTAATGAAGAAAATTGCCTAATTATAAAATTAGTTCTACTGTGGTAAAAATCATAATCGGAAAAGCAAACGACGTAAAATGACATTTTTAAATATAAATCACAGCAGAAGCTTCAGTTTTATTTCATTAAGTATAATAGCTATATAATTGTATACTGAAATATTTAAGACTATCAGCAAAAGAGATGAAGACTCGTTTCACCTCCCATTCCATAAATCGATCAAAATTGTTCCATAATATAATCATTGCATAATTATTTATTTATTCATTTAGCAAAATTAATTTTTTAAATGGATCGATACAATATATATACTATAAAAGGTATATTTTTTAGAACTGAAACTATACGGATTAAAGGAGTATACATGAGATACACAACCGAAATGAACTATATTTAAACAAACCAACATTTAGGTCCATGGTCATAACAATAAGTTAATCGCAGAGATTTGAAGTGCTTAACTTATTCTTCGCCTGCACGAATTATTTCATGCTTTGCTTTTCAACTAGCTGAAGAAGTGTCTTTGTCTGTGTGTCCTGGTGTGTGTCTTTTAAATTAATTCAGCGAATTGCTTTTTGTATGATTTTTCTATTTATGTAAATGATTTTAGATTACATTTGGAATACTAAGCAACTCGTATGCAACCTATGGACTGCAGATGGAGAATTATTGATGTAGAACTTCTTAAGCCAGTGATTCTCAACCTGTGGGGTGCCCCCCCCCCCAGGGAGCGCGAGCGCACTCGAGGCGGGGAGAGGGGGGGGTCGAAAATTTCTAAAAGACAAAAACAACTTTTACATGTTTTTTAGCTTTGTAAATTTTAATACTGTTGGAGGTTGATAATCAACCTCATCTAGGTCCTAGATTGCTTCCAATTTACTTTCATTAAGTTCTTTAATTTACTCTGTTCTAATAAGACTACGCGAAAAACGTTTACGGAATTATCAACAGACGCTTAATGCAACAGAAGCGCGTATGCTCGGGGAAATTCTGTTTCTTTACTCTTTGGGTCAGCTTTAAGCGATAGTAGAAAAAGTAATGAAACTAACAGAAGATGGATGATCGTCGCAACATAACGCAATCTCCTAACGAAAGGTGAATTTAACAATACAATATAATACCAATAACATTATTAACAATATATATTCAAAACAGCATTTAATCCTTAAATTTATTTTCAAAACAAAAACATTTTTGCGATTAGTTATACTAAAAATATCTCGCTTCATTTAGGGTTTTGAACTGTGATAAGGTGTACATATTTTAAAAGAACTTCATCCCCGCAGACTCCGCAACGCGGGGTTTGGGGACGACCGAGAAAACAAAAATAATAAATAAACATTTAATTTGTTCATCACAGAGTAAAATCTAAAATGTTTCGTAAGTTTTTTTTATTTTTTTTGATAAACGAAATATTTAAAAACGACGTGTCATTTAATCTATTGTCATGTAATGCTACAAGTTTTAATACGGTTACACAAAACAATATTGGTGAAATGTGTATAGTGGAATGTCTCAAAGCAACAAACTATTATTGCCAACATATATATATATATATCTCCAGACAAAATTATTTCAAGTTTGATTCAATTTATTCCATAAACGGCTTTTAAATTATACACAAGAAGGTTCTGCTTTAGTTATTGAAGATTATTATTCAATTCTTTTAATTTTAACCGGAGATTTTAATGTTAATTTTGCTTCTGATCGAGCTAAGAATTTAGTATCGTTTCTACAATCTAAATTACAATTACAAATGATTAATAAGCCAGAAAAAGCCACTTGAAATCACGGAACTGTACTTGATGCAGTCTTTGCAAGATTTTTTGATAACATACAATGCAAAAATTTCGTTGCTTATTATAGCTACCATAAGCAAATTGTTACTTTCATAAGATTAAATAATGATAATAATTTAAAGTATTAAAATATGAAAGTTATCGCTTCTGAAAGTTATCACTTCTTCCGAGTGTCCCGTGACGCACATTTTTTTTTTTTTTTTGTCTCAATTCATCCAAAAGATAGGAAAGGATCAGCGCACATTTCAATGTTTATTTATATTTTTAATTGACTGCTCAGATTTCAAACGTCGTTGCATATTGCGACACTCAATATAGCCAATGGTATAATATCCATCGAATTAAGTGCGAATTACTACAAAACTGTGGTGGAATATGGGGTAAAGTAAAATAGTTAAGGTGACTAAGCTTTTTCAAAATGAAAAATAAAATTATATTGAAGATTACAGTAATGACTGAATGAGTAAATGAAAGAATAAATGAATATAAAATAAAAATGAAAGAATTAACGAATAAAAAAATAACTTAATTAATATATGAGAAAAAAATAAATGAGTGTACAGTAGTGAATGGGGGGGGGGAATAAGAAAATAAGCAAATTAATGAATAAATAAGTGAATTGCTAAATGGAGGAATGAAAATGAATGAATTTATAAATGAGTACGTAAGTGATTCAGCAAATTGCTGAGCGAGTAAAAAAAAGTATTTCACTTTGCGATATTTACTTTGTTCCGCATGTACTTGACTGATTGTAGAAAATATTTAAAATACAAATAAGCTTAATATTAACTAAATAAATATTTCACAGAGTATTAGAAAGGCTCAATTAGTATTTAAAATGTCAATCACAAAAACTTTATCATTTTATAATAACAAAAATAATTTTTGACTTGCAACAATATTACAATATGAGTATCAATTTTTGAAGATATCCTGTATTATTATGTGCTTTAATCTTTGGCGATATTTTTTTTTCGAGACTTGAATAGATTACATATGCTACTCTGCTACTAAACACTTAAAATATTACCAGATAGATGTCGCTATATAAAAAAGCAAACTAAATATTTCAACATTTCTCTTTACCCCGCTATTTCACTTTGCCGCACATTCACCTACATATTCTTGAATTTTTTTTTACGCTTGGCTTTTTTATTACCCGACTGCGCGTGCGCGACGCAAAGGAGGGTAATGTGTTTATCAGTCTATGTATGTATGTCTATTCCTAAGTGGCGTTCTAGGGGCTAAACGCCTTGGTCAATATTGGTAATTTTTACGTCAATCGATTTGTCTTAACCTTGGGAGTGTCACTAAACACATGACAATAATCAGAATTCACCATATCAACAACCATTTGCCATATTTTGTCAGTTCGGGATCGACGCACGTTTGGTGTTGCACACTATTTCGCACGCTACCTGCGTGCGACAAATGCAGGTAGTTTTCTCTGCCTGAATTTTTTGTTTACTAAGTCTACTAATTGGGATCTCAGTGATCGAGTGGTCTAAGCGCTTACTTCTCCCACTTGAGGCGGTGGGTCAAGACACCCTCGCTCCGGATGTACTTTCCCCTCTTTCTGATGCAAATTCTTTCATGTGTTCTTTATTTGTATTCTGTACTGTTATAAAAAGTATATTATGCGTAACGAAGGCAAGACACTCAGATTGTAGTCTTCATCAAAAAAAAAAAAACCCGTGCAATAAGCACCAAAAGAAAGAGAGTTTACTAATTCGATTTTCATCTCTAACATGTCGCATTTGTTTTTGCCTTGATTCAAGGGACTGAGTTTCGCGCGTGTACTTTCTTGTCAGGTTTTTTTAGTTTTGCGAGAAAGATTTGTCTGACGACGTTTCCGATTTTGCGTCATCATGAGTTATACAGGCTGTTTATATAGCTGTGCTGCGGTTGACTTAAGTTAGTGCATTTTTGCCGAAGGTCAAACATATGTAGCTTTAAGCGGAGATAGGTCCCTAGAGGGACTAATTATCAGTAGTTTAGACCAACGCAAGTTACTTAATAGACCTCACGATACAAACAAACACTCTCAATGAAATGACAAGATTGCGAAATGTACCGTATCATAATAACTAAGTCAATGAAAATTAACTAAAAAGTGTCAAACAAAAAATTATTAATTAAAAACAAAAAACTCGACTGCGTAAAAACCAAAAAAACCAAAAAGAAAAATGTATAAGCCCAGTAGTTTAGAATGTTATTAAGTACTACTGAAAAACTACACCGTTGAAATAGTTTTATAACCGTACACAGATAAGACAAATCATAAATTCAAAAGCAGAATAAAAGGATTAACAGTCGGGGCTCATTCAAATTTTACGGGGTTCCTTGAATCAGAAAGGAATGGGCCCCGACTGTTGACCCTTCTATTCTGCTTTTGAATTTATGATTTGTCTTATCTGTGTACGGTTATAAAACTATTTCAACGGTGTAGTTATTCAGTAGTACTTAATAACATTCTAAACTACTGGTCTTATACATTTTTCATTTTAGTTTTTTTTTTTGGTTTTTACGCAGTCGGGTTTCTTGTTTTTATTTATAAACTATCGTGAACTACTGTCGTTCATACGTGAGTCCACAAAATGCACAGGTTGACACTGAATTCGATTAAATTTACCACGTCGAAAACAGTTCAATGCTTAATGTAATTCATTCACGATGCATATATTTAATTATAATTTCCTGTAGATCGTCCAATTCAACATAAAGACTTTAATAAAATAAACAATAATTTATCGCTTTGCTATGAATCATTGCATGAAAGTAAGTGCGTATCGAAATATCCAGAAGGTATTTCGTAAAGGTCAGGGCATACAAACCTTAATTGGTATTGGAAGTGGCATCTACCTTTAAGCAATTTCACCACACACTAATTGCTCAACCTAAAAAGAAATCAAGCTGATCCATTACTTACACAAACAAGTGACATAACTTCAGGTCTGTTCAACGGACGATGGATGAGTATATCACGTGAAAGTTAAATGAGCTTTTACAAGTTTGTCTCCGTCCATAAAACTTTGTTCAATATTTTTTTTTTGCATTGAATTACTCAGGAATTTCCTACGATTTTAAATAAAACAGAAAATTTCGTATTTTAATGATTTTTAAGAAGTATGCATTCGTGTTCTGCTTTTTAAATATAATAGTTAACTCAATTCTTTACAAATTTGAATTTATGTGCGGCTGTATGTCTTGAATACATGAATTCATGTTCAGGGGTGCCCACCTAGGGGGAGGTGCGGTCAAGGCGCAGACTGCGCCATTGTAATTTTTTAGGGGGGTGTTTTGAGGGGTATTTTTCTCATTTGGGGGCTCTTGCTTTTGGGGGGTCTTTGTGATATTGAGGAGGGTGCGTTCTTTCCCTTACGGGGGTGGGCACCCCTGTCATATTTGAAGAAAAATACAATAGGTGAATTCCAGCAGTAACGGAAGGACAGTTTTACAAAAAAAAATCGATGCATTTCTATTTTGGAGCATATTAAAATACATATTTTTTCAAAAACTGATGCATAGATTTTTATACACATCATAGTAAGTTGCTAAAAAAGGCAAAGCCGATAATCTTTTGTTAGTAACTTTTCTTTAAAAATCAAATTTAAAAAACGGCAACGGAAGGACATTTTTGCGACATGATTTTCATACTATCGTGTTCTCCTCATAAGTTCAACTAAAATATAAAAGGGAAAATTCTATAAAAATTAGAGCACATACGAGAGTTTTCAATCTTTACAATTCCACCTTTAGTTTTAAAAAATAATTACTTTAAGCATATAAATTACGTATTTGTTAAGGGTAACGGAAGAACAGTAACGGAAGGACAAAAAGTCCAAAAGAATTAAACTTAGAAAATTTCAACTTACAAACATTTATTCTGCTAATACACCAGTCTGAAACAATATCTAATGCCTGAGCCACCTGTTACACTTCTGAATTATTCAAATACTCAATACTTTTATCATAGTCCATAGAACATTTATCTTCTTCCTCAGCAAACATGAAGATCATTCCCACATTATTATGCATTCTCTATCAAGTTATATCTATTCCTTCATCTTCTATATGAAGTATCTGTCCAACATTGCTCTTTGTTAATTTCTTTCCCTTCCATCCAACTAACAAAACTTGTTCAAATGTTAATGAAGCCTTGTGCACATTCTTATGATTTGATGGTTTTGATTCAGTAGTATCTTCATTTTTAATATTATTTATAACTGAGAGTCTGTTTACTTTGAAGTGAAATCTCGTTTGATTTGTTTAAGTACTTACTATATTCAATAACAACTTGTTATAAGATTCAAATTGAGCGTCAGGGTGAGAATTAATCTTTTTGGCCGTCTTTTTGAAAGTTGATCTATGAATTTACTGACCTCTTCGCAGTGCGTTTAACGGTTATATGAATGCTCTCAATAGTCCTTTCATGTGACTTATGGCAACAAATCTGAGAGCAGTTTCAATATTGTATTTGTTCCAATATTACGTCAAGTCTTTAAGCATATGTTTCTGCTTGAATTGGCTTGTCACATCACAAAACTCTCATACCAAAATGATTTTCACATGCTTAGGAGTTTTTACGTGTAGTTTCAATGATTTTTATCACATACAATAGAAGAAATAAAATCACGAATTTTTTTTTAAAATTAAAGGAAAGTTTATTTTTTTAAATAAAAGCAAACAATTTTTGTACAAATATTGCTTATATATGTTTTAAATGTGACTGCTAACTTAAAACAATAGTTTGTTTTATACTAGCATTCTAAAATTTTACCCTGTATCATCTTATAGTTAAATGTCCTTCCGTTACCGTATTTTTTGTCCTTCCGTTACCATTAAACACCGTATAAATTAAATATCCATTAAAATTATAACTATGCCTCCTTGACGAGGGGCATAACTCTGCTTTGCATAAAAAAATATGAGTTTTTATACCCAATAGGTTTTTGGTAATCGAACTGAGATGTAGTATTTTGGTAACGGAAGGACATCAAATTTTCACTTAGTAATGGACTTATTTCACGGTTGAAATAAAAAGAAATTTTAAATTACTTGCCAAAATGTTTAACTAGACATTCAAAAGATAAAAGTTAACCTAAATATTATATGCTGATAACAAGTTTATTGAAGTTACAGTGTGTAACAAAAAAGATATTTTTTGCTCTGTAAAAATACAAAGAGAAAATTTGACTTTGGCCTTGATTTTCTGGATGTCATCAAACTATTTGGGAAAAACAGGTTAAGATTCAATAAGTTCATTTATTTCTGAAGAGAATGGTGTATGGAAATTGACAGAATATTAAGTTTTAAAATTGAAGTGTCATGTCGCCTTTTTCCTGGAGTTCACTAATACGAAGCATATGGTTATTCCAGAAAAATATTAGTTTAAGATAAAATATGATGTGATAACCATTTGACAATATAGAAGGAGAAAGTTAAATTTTTTTTGGGAACGGCCAAGCTCTTTTTAATATCTTTTAATGTGACTCACTAAAACCGGAGTACAGAAACAAAAGTACCGACAAAAAGCCATTTTATTTTATTCGTTCTCATTAAATGCCTTTCAAGTTTTTTCGATATTAAGTAGCTTAAAGACATTATATGACCAAAAGTATTGGGACATTTTCAAAAATTCCCATTTTGAATTATTTTTCTAGGAATAAGCTGTAAATTTCAAGAATTAGTTACCTTACAAGGTACAATTATTTTACGTACTTTCGAGAATATATCGCTGATATTCATGAAGATATAAGCATTTCTAACTACGAATTTTATTTTAAAGTTTTTGACTCTTAACGCGCAAAGTTTTCCATCAAAGCTTACTAAACTTTCAGAAAACTTGACAGCACACAAGAGAAGTATAATATTAAAATTTCTAATTAAAATGTTGAAAATTTTATAAAATATGGATCTTTAAAGTAATTAATTTTTCTCTATGCAAATAGAAATTTATATCTTTCATAATCTAAACCCCAACTAGATTCTCCAACTTATTAAAAAATTCCAGTTCAATATCTTAAAAATTCCGAAAGTTTTCAACGATGAAATGAGCCGAATTTGAATAGATCTTGGATAAACAACGACTCGTTAGGGGTCGTTCGCAATTTTGTAACATTTGCTTGCAATCGCTCAGTGTGTTCACGATAAAACATATTATTTGCAAACGATCCCTCAAGATTCGTAGTCAGCCCAAGAGCTATAAAATTCAGCTTATTCAATCGCTGATAACTTTTTGAATTTTTAAGATATTGAACTGTAATTTTATTATGGGTTGGGAAATCAAGTTTGGGTTTAGATTATGAAAGTTATAAATTTCTATCTTTCACGCATGCGCAGAGAAAAATTAATTGCTTTAAACGTTCATATTTCATCAAATATTCAACATTTCAATTTCAAATTTTAGTTTTATTTTTCTCTTGCATGTTGTCAAATTTTCTGAATGTTTGTTAAGTTTTGATGGAAAACTTTGCATGTTTGAGCCAAAAAGCTTCAGATAAAATTCGTAGTTCTGAAAGAAATGCTTATATCTTCATGAATATCAGAGATATTTTCTCAAAAGTATGCAAAATAATTATACATAGTAGGATAACTAATTTCTGAAATTTACAGCTTATTCTCGGCTATTTATCATGAACGATGATCAAAAAACATTTTTGTTTTCCAAAGTTTGTTGCTGGTCCCCTAAATGCATGGGTGCTATAGCTTTCAATGAAAAATGACAGCTAGAACATGCTTTTTATGTGACAAAAGTTACAAAGCAATTGGTCTTTAATTTATCGAGAAATCCTTCAAAATGGGTATTTTTTAAAGTGTCCCAATACTTTTGGTCATATAGTGTATATTGTTTGGTTGTTAGTTGCGTTTACTTGAAAAATAATATGCGTAGTTCAAGTCCTAAAGCCCTAAAATTTTAATCTTTTTGCATTTAAAAAAAATTAAACCCGGCTATAGACACTAACAAAATACTTAACTTCTTAAACTAAAACAATATTCTTGTCCTTTTTACGCGAACTCTTTCAGAGCACATTCTAGACCAGTTTTTGAGCGTGGATAAATGCTACCACATGATAAAACTCCCAAACAGACAGAAATCAACTGCATTTCGAGTATTCCCATTTAGAACAGCCCCCCTTTTTGTAAAATATTGTTTCTCGTCAACATAATAAGCTTTAAACTTTCATTTTCGAAATTAGAGATGACTTGGCAGGGATTTGCGTTACATTTTACCGAAATAATTAATGTGAAAAGATAATTAGTATCAGCGGCGCTGTGTGAACATGGTAATCAAATTAAAAACACCAAAACTCTGCCTATTTATTTTCGATGTTCTTTCACAGTTTGAAAACAGTGAAAGTGAAGAACTAGAATACGGTATTAACTGATTTAATTTCGGTGTTTTGTTCTGTGGTATTTTCTAACGAATAATGTACTTTCAATCAATTTCAGCAATAGAATTAGTTGCTCATTTTGTAGCTTAAGAGATTGTAACTGCTTTGTGTACACTCAGCAAGACAGACTATTTTTATTTTTAAAATGTCCCTAAGAAAGTTTAAATTATGTAACGTTTAAGTTTGTTATTTAAGCATTTTTGGGAAGGAGTAAATTAATGTTCATTACTATGGGACATCATTTTAATGATATTAATTACTCGTACTTTTATTCAGTATTCTTTCCAACTGCATCTTGACGCAAAATTTTATTTATTAGTTTTAAAAGTTGAATTTTTGTTCATTTTTAAACGGTGACAAAACATTATTTGTACACATTGAACAGTTTTTGGTTTTCCTTTTTGCAATACCCAAGGTTTTAACGAATTGAATTTTTGTCATTTTACGTACTGTTTAATTGTAATGTGTACTATCTCAATACATGTATTTTATTTTTAACGGCTTCACTAAAAAACTTTTTACTTCTTTACAATTAAATTGGAGTTCAACTGAGGGGCATTTTGATGAGGATAAAAATCGATGTCAATTGTTTTTATATTTATTCTGTGTATTTATGATTTTCGGAAAGATTTTGATTTGGGCGATTTCTTTGATTTAATTTCAAATTTTATTTGACAACGATAAGTCTGCATCTAGTTTCCGTATTAAGCTTTTTTAGCTATTATGCAGCAATATTTAGATTTTCAAAGTTTGAAAAATCCTATTATGGTTCCGATTTATCCTTTATACGTTACTTAATATACGAGTAAATAATTGAATGAATAGAGAAATGATAAAATATTAATGAATTAATCAATGAATGCTCAAATGATTTAATAAATAAATGCATAAATATATTTAAAAACTATTTTACTTTGCTGCATTCACGTTTTCTAGCGTGACAAATTATATTAAACATTTTAAATCAAAATGTGCTTAGTACTAAATAAATATTCTCTGGGCAACAGAAGAAGTCAATCGATGTTTGAAATGGATAAACAAAACAGAATGAAGAAAATTTTGATAATTTTACAAAAACAAAACTATTTATAAAAATGGCTAGTATCGAATTTTTAAAATGACTTTTTGAGAAGTACCTTTTTTCTGATTGGAATCACCTAGATGTTTAATAAGAAAGTTGAAACACAGATTGATAGATAGGTGGCGATGCAAGCTGCAAAATATTGTAACACTTCACTTTTCCCATATTCCCTTACTTACGGCTGGCTAGTAGGGACAGCTGGTATAAATATGAACATGGGGTAGTTCCGAACAAGCACCAGTAGCGCTCCTATGAGCAGTGTAGGAACCAAAAAGTATTAAAATGTGATGGTTCATCACGCGATTGATAACTGCAGCATTATTTTGTGTGTTCAGTTTTGTGACTGCCTCATCACAGGAAATCCAGATAAGATGTTGCTCTCAAACATTTCACATTCAGTAATTAATGCCCCATCAGGATTTCGATAAATTTTTGCTAGATCTTGATCTCACTGATTTACAGAAGGGTGTTCATATTTACCCCATATTTTTCTTGATATTGGGTGATTATGAACATTTGTTTCAGAACATTTTCTGGCATTTCTGATGAATTTTTTACTGTCAATGTTTTAATTATTATTTTAGACATGAAAATGTGTCAACAAACATTACCTAATGAGTTCCTTTATAGGTTCAAATGACAAAATACCTCGCACCCACGTCAGAAAAAAAAAAAAAGCCAGCCCCGAACTATTCCAGAGAAGACTTGATGAACGCAGTGCAGGATATTTTGAATGGCAACAAAACTTACAGAGATGCAGTGGCTGCTTATGGCAAACTCTGGTGAAATGCCTAATTGCCAGGGCTCAAATGTGGTTTCCCTGTGACAAAAAATTGAAAACCCTCGTCCAGCAGTATGCTGTAGCTAATGGATTGCACCATCGTTTCAAAGATGGTAAGCCAGGAAAGGATTGGTATATTGGCTTTGTGAAGCGGCACTCCAGCATTTCACTAAAAAAAAACCAGAACTTCTGCAAAAAGCAAGAAAAAAAAAAAAAAAAAAGAGATCCCTTTGTGGTTTACCATTTTTATGGTACAGTAAAGGAAGTTTAGAAAAATCATTCTGTGGACGATGACTCTAATCAATGTTCACAATTACCCCATACACACTGGGGTACATATGAAAATATGGGGTAAGTATGAACAGACATTTTAAGATCACTGACTGCAACTTCAAAACAAAAATCTCACAGAGTGAATTAGGGCAATGAACATTCGTTTTTGGTGACTTTCCAGAATTTCTGCATGTATGAAAGACTTATGGAAGCTGTTTAATCTGAAAATTAGAAAATCGGTTCATAATTACCCCAACTGACTCTATACAGATTTGAAGTGTAACTGGTTTAACTAATCTTACTTGTCATGTGGAAAGTTACAAGAAACATGTAGTTGCAAGTTTCACCTTCCAGCTATTTTTCAAGCGCAATTGAGGAGTTTCCATCTACCCATCTTTCTTATACTCTAGAGTAAATTGAAACAGCTAAGCGTTTTATTCTTACTATGCTTTTAGAATATTAAACTTTAATGTAAATTACATCTTTGGATGCATTTTACATGAATTCAGCGTATAATATAATGTTTTACTTGATTTTTCTTTTTGAATTTCAGAATACATTTCGACAATTCAGCGGTTCTCATGCGACCCACGAGTCACAGTTTCATTATTCTTGGTGGATAACTTTTAAATCTTCTAATTAAATATGTATATTGCTGTTATCTACCACTATTAACTTAATGGGGAAAGAAATTGTGTGTTTTCATTTACCCCAAGGTCTTGATTTACCTCGTAGTCTAGCGAATGAAACTTGATTTCATTCGCTAACAAAGTCATAAAGCCGAATTTTTCAAGTCTTGCTACTCTCACAGTTTCGGACACAATGCAGATGATTTTATTTCTATAGATCAAAAAGAAAAGGTAAGTACCTAAATTTAAAACATTGAAACTCTGTTTCCTTTTACCCCAACTGACCTTGTTTGGTACACAGCATTGTTATTGGTTTGTATAATTATTAAGAAAAACTGAGAGACATTTTATGGGTTTTTTTTGGGGGTGGGGTGTTAAAATAAATCGAGCTGATGTGTGCATCACATGACTTCCTTTTACTCCAATTTAATGTCATTTCCCCATTATTGGCATTTTTAATGTGATTCAATAGTTTACTCTCTAAATATCACCAACAATGGCCAAATTGAAACTAGATTTTAAAAATTTTTTTAAAAAAAACGCCAAATTTGTCGCTAAGTTGGCGACAAAACTTGGTGACTGGCGATATATCGCCAAGTGTCCGCCAAATTATAACACCACTTGAGTTTACATCGAAATTAACAATGATTTCCCCCCAAAAAGGGGCAGAAGACCCCTTTAGAAATACCCGAATGCAACCAAAAGGGGAGGTGCACAACTAGACTCCACTAGGACTCAACGTACTAAATTTCAACTTTCTAGGACATACCGTTCTTGATTTATGCGACATACATGCGCGCATACGCACATACATACGTACATACAGACGTCACGAGAAAACTCGTTGTAATTAACTCGTGAATCGTCAAAATGGATATTTTGCGTGTCTATATGTTCTTAGGCACTTATCCACGTGTGGTCGAGTCGAAAAAAAAAACTCAACAATCATTCGGGGATGAGTAAAATCGAAATTAAGGTAGATTTTTAAGTGAAAATTTTTTCGCGAATACAATTCTTCTCTTTTTGTAAAAAGAAGTAAAAAGCGCAATAACCCAGTGAATGATCACGTCTAATTAACATGAAAAACCAACACTTTCTGTTAGAGGGGATGGGGTGTATAGTAGAAAGTTAGTGCGAATTCATCAAAGGAGAAACTTATAAAACGTATTTTTTAAAATAAGTTACGAGATATTTATTCGCTGTTTGGGCTACTCTACTTAAAAAACAAATCTTCAACATTGAAGAATTCCATTTTAACTGCGTTTAAACTGCTTGAAGAAATAATAATGATTTAAAAGCAGATGTCTGTGCGTTCATATAGTGTAAGTTCCTATAAAAATACGACACGTTTTCACACGCGTTTTCAACTTTTACATAAAATTATGAATAACACTGACTTATTTTGCTAACTGAGGAAATAATTATCGTTTATATATTAAAAGGCGATACCTTTTATATTTTTTAATGAGTGGTGAGTAAAGAAATCACTTAAAAATTGATGAAGCTGAAATATATCAATGAAACAACAAGCTGTCAAACTTTTAAGCGAATATCTAAATATTCTGGGGCTTGATGCCTTGAATGGCAGATGAAATACAAATAACCTCAATCAACAACGAGGGAAACTTGTATCTAGAAAGATTATTCATGTGTATTTTTGTGAAATATTAGTGCAAAAAATTTCTGAAGAAATTTTTTCGGCTTTATCCTATTTTTAGTTGTATCTTATCCTTTCAGACCTGTCCTTTTTTTTTTTCACAGCAGGATTTTTTAAACATTACAGTTCGTATTTAATGCAAAAATAGCCGAATGATTTCTAAGTCATCGAAAAGTTATTTAACCCTATGAATACAATAGAAGTTCGATAAAGGAAAGTTAAACAAGATTCGCAACCAAATATAACTAGCTTACTAATCCATGTTTTACTTTTAACGTTGTTTGCTTTAACCCATAAAAAAACAACACAATAAATACTATTTTTTAAATAATGGATTACTATGAGAAACATTTTTTGAATTGAAAGATTATTAGAACTTATATAATGAGGATGAGGTAATAGCTTGCAAAATCACCGAAGAAGTATTTAAATGTGCAAATACAACGGATCATTCTATATACAGTAAAACTCTGCAAAGTTGATCACCCTTGTAAGTTGACCACCTGTTTAAGTTGACCGCTATTTTCAGGCACAGAATTATATCTATATCATATAATTCAACCTCTATAAGTTGACCACCTGTTTAAGTTGACCTCTAAAGTAGTGCACCGCAAGTGGTCAACTTACACAGGTTACACTGTATTAGTAAGTAAGTCTTAACCCTAGGTAACTAAACATTCGACAGGTAGACAAACGACGTTCAAACGCGAAAGGAGAACATGGGCACACATATGCAAAATTTTAAGGGGGATCAGATATTTTCCACATGGTTTAGGAGGATATTTTCCCCATGGAAACCGATTTCAGTGAGCCCCTACTTGCCCTCCTATATGGTCGCCCATGGAGGAGAACAAACTTTTAACAGTTAATATCAAGATTGCAAAAAGCTACTTTAAATGGTTTTAAAATGAGTTTCATTATTGTTAAAGCATATAAAAACTTCTATTAAAGTATGCTAATTTGTTTCAAATAACTTAGAGAACATATGAAAAGTAAATTATTTTTACCTCGAAGTCTATGAATCAAATAATTGCTAAGAGACTTGTTTACTTGATTACAGTTACCGACGTTTGGAATCAACTCTAAGGAGTTTATTAAGTTTGTTTCTAGTTTTCACATTAATATTTCTTAAGCTAAAAAAAGCAGAAAAGGACGGAAGCATTATAAAGACCAGTTTTGAAATAATAATCGATTTATATGAGCGTAAAGTTCTCGGAAGAACTCTACTAAGACCAAGAGAAACAATAAAGTTTTTAAAAATGCAAAAGATAGCGACTCGCTTAAATATGCCCGAAAAGCATTTACATACAAAATTGCAAGGCATTGCATGAAAGTAAAGAAACGGAAGAAAAGGGCTTTAAAGTTTAGTAATATATCAAGATTATTTGAATCGTAAATGACAGCTGACTCCTGGATTACTGAGGGGATTTTTGAAGATTAAAAATCGCTTTTTTAGCCGCACTGAAGTTTAGAATGACGTAAGTTGAAGCTGTTTTACAGCTTCTGCTGTCTATTAAGGCGTCTTTAAGGTTGGATGCGATCTTAAGATAATACTTGTAAAAATGCATTTAACGCAATGTGTTTTTTGCAGTTATTTTACATTAATTTCAACCGAAAATTGCTCGATGAAATACAGTAAAACCTGTGAAGTTGACCACCCTTGTAAGTTGACCACCTGTCTAAGTTGACCGCTTTTTCTAGGCACGGAATTAGCCCTTATCATATAAATCAACCTCTGTAAGTTGACCACCTGTTTAAGTTGACCACTAAAGTAATGCACCGCAGGTGGTCAACTTACACAGATTTCAATGTATTTGTATTGATGACATAGAGCAAAAAAGAAAGCAGCGAAATTCAACTGTGTTTTAATCTACAATCTCTATCAAGTATCGCTGTGAAGTCACACGAGGAAACTATTTAAACGAAACCATATTAAACTTATTAGCATAAGGTAAACACACCAGCAGTGACTAGTGCTTAGTAGTGCTTCAGTAGTGGCCATTTCATGGTTTATATTTGAAAAAAATGGGATTCCTGGTTTTCCAGTAGATTTGAATGTGTAGGAGTTAATAGTGCCGTGTGCAGGTAAACGGCAGTATCTTCAGAAATGAGTTTGCGAGATATTTGAAAAAATGAGTGGTGGGTTTAATACTAAAAATAGGAAAATGTTGGAGTTAGACTTTTTTTTTCGGGCCTTTTTTTCAGCGGAAACCAAATAAGCGAGCTTGTACAATAAAGATAACGTACAATAGATGGCTAAAATGCAAAATAATTAAAAATGAAAAATTTGCAGTCACTTCCCTTTACCTGCACACTGCAGAATACCTCCTGCACGTTTGATGCACTTTTAAATCCATTGGGGGACCTGAAATCCTATGTTTTCATATATAAACTTTGAAATGGCTATTACTGAAGCACTGGTCACTACTGGTGTGTTTACCTTATACTTTCACAAGAAGGTTTGAAAGACTATTTCGGGAAAAAATAAACGTTACATTACTAGCAATGAAGCTTAACTCTGTATACCTAGACGAACTAAGACAAAGACGTTGTTTTACAATGTTTGTAATTGTTTCAAACAAGTTATACTGTTGATGGTAATAACGTAAGCAAATTCTAAAATGCAACTCTCTAACACGCCCGTAACATTCCTCCTAATTAGTATGCCATATCGAACATGGCTTGCAGCACGGTTTGAAAGAGGTTAAAAACCATTTCACGCTGATGTTTCCATTTCACAATATTGTATAAAACACCGTTTCTTGCTGGTTGTGAGTTTTTGATATTTGTTACAAAGATAAAAGGAATGCTTTTAAAATCCGTAAAGTGCAAACGGTAATTATAAATTTACTCGCAATACAGTTTGGCAAAGTTTTGTAATATTTTTATTAGTGAAGTCCAAAAATTTTTCAATTTAACATTCTGAAGTTGCAAGTTGAAACGTAAATTGCAACGCTCATAACAAATGTCTTAAAGTTCCGAATTTCTTATTTGTATTGTGGTGTAAAGACAATTTTAAACTGATTTGAATTACAGCTATTGCGTGATCTAAACTATAAACTTAAGACGTCGTTGAAAACAAGAAATATCATTAAAAGAAAAGAAAAACAAAGTTTACGTGCCTCTAAACTTCTTTAAAATATTTCAACTTATTTGCTAACACTAATGCTTAAAAATTTGCTTTTAAAGATGTCTTCAATTGAGGTTGATTTTCTCGTACTGAATTAAAGAAACACGAATACCTTAACTCGGTTGAAATAAACAAAAATAAAAATATCACTCGTACTTACATTCAATTGATTGATTTGTTTCCCAATAAATATATGAGAACTGGAAACCTTGAATGGTTTTTACTTGTGTTCATAAATGAATAGATTATTCATAAATGATATATTTCAGCAACATTTCCTGTTTTAATGTACTCAAATTCCTTAAAATATATTTCCTCACTTAGTTACTTGAAAAACATATGAACGTATAAAAGACACTGTTTATATTTATGGTGGGTTTATGGTGGATATGCTTCAACTGCCACAATTGTAAGAGGCATCTACAAGAGGAGACTCCCAAGTGGATACAAAAAAGCGCATAATTGTTTTACGTAATCCTGTGACAAACAAAGGTGTCCCCAAATATGTGTTACGTTGGCCCTCAAACATTTAAATTTGCCACGCTATGCGGCACAATGTTTTTCTTATTTTAGATTCATTACCTATTTCTTTAAAAATGATACTATTAATGCATACTGTAAACACAATTTTCTAAATTTTATACTTTGCAATTATAGTTTCACTTTAATTCTCACTGAAAGGGGAATAAATACTACGATAAAAATATCCTACAATATATAAAGATAACTTTCTGCAGTAAACTTAAACATGCTTTCTTACCATAACAGCAAACTAATATTTACCAAGAAGATAATCCCGAACTGATCGAAACTAATTTCTCACAAACCAACATCGATTTATTCTTAAAGATGTTATCTCAGGTTCTTTGCATAAAAGTTATTTCAAAAAATATTTTTGTTCGGTAGGTATAAATAATTTACTCAGAAATAATTAAATTTTCATACAAAAATGATGCAATGAAAATTACATAACTATTTTAATTTATTAATTTAAATTCATTTCTCTCTTGTTATAAGCCTTTATAGTTAAGTAAATTCCCACTATAGTTATTTTCGATACGAACATTTCTGATATTAGAACCAGGGGCTTACCTTTGGGAACTAGCACTGTTGGCGAACTTTAGGATGCCCCCACCCCCCGCATCATTTCATACAAAATCAGTGACATGAGCAATTCACTATGAAGCATTAATAGTGTTCGTTCTTGAACACACTTACTAAAAGAAGGCAAAAAGAACTTTAAAAGAAAATTTAAAAGAAAAATTATAAAAAAAAACATTGCAAAAATTCTATTATTTTTAGAAAATTAAAACTAGTATAAAAAGTAAAACTTTACATGGGGGCCCTATTTCAGGCAGAGCCATTGCTAGGGAAAACTAGGACTCTAATGTGTATGTGTGCCTGTGAGTGTGTGTGGGAGGAGAGAGGCCCCCATACTTTTTTCAAGCGTACATATAATTATACTAAGTGAATTCAGGTTCTGGTTCAAGAGGAAGAATTGAGTCATTAGGAGGTCTAGATCTAAGTATTAGCAATACGAATATAATCGTAAGTTAAATTTTCGCTCAGAAATAGGAGGGCCAGTGATTTTCTCTCCCGGAAAACTCTCGAAATTGCAGTTTTAGAAAAGCAATTATAAATTATCTTTAGTAATGCTAGGTGCTGGAGGAGGAGAGGTTTAGAAGGCTTCCCCAGCAATGTTTCGAAACTGAAACCCTAAAAACGCTCTTGCAGACTATCTTCGACTATATTAGGGTTCAGAGGATTTTTCTCCTTAAAATTTGCGAAATTACAATTCGTAAAACGCAGGTTTCGACGACCATAGGTGATGCTAGGTTCAGGAGAGATTCGAGGCCGCTCCAGAAGCATAATTCTTGCCGACCTTCAATATGTAAAGGAGAGGAGTTTTCGGGGGATTTCCCTCGGAAAAATTAAAAAATGTAAGGCAATGTATAGTGCTGTTGGCAAGAGGGGATGGAGGGGGGTTGACTCCCTCGAAAATGTTTTGAAATTGTCTCTTTAAAAAGTTTTAGACGTTCTTTGGTATTGTTTGTGGCAAAGCATAATTCTTCTCATAGGCACTTGCTTTATAACCGCTTAATATTAAAATTACATTTGCTCATTCTGTGAGAAATAGATTCATTTATAACCGTCAAAAATACTGAATTAAAACCTTAAAATAATACAGAAGATTTGTACGTCCCAATGATCTTTTGTATAATATGAAATCCTTTGCGGTATTTTTTCCGCAAATAAAGAAACGCGCTAAAATTTCCGAGCAGAAGTTACTCTTTGGAACTCATTTCACCTTTCAAGGTATAAAAATTTCTCTTTTGAGATACTTAAGAGTTTAACTCACCCACATATACTCATATTAAGTAGATTTGAATTTCATGTAAGTTATTTTAAAATCATAGATCAAAATAATATTTTATTTAAGTTCTACAGCATTCCGTGTGCAAATCGTGCTTTGCTGACGATTTATATTATTCATATTTTGTTTACAGAGCTTTAGAATAAGCTTTTTTTTCAATAACTAAGTTTTCATTTTAAATTTTCTAATTAAGGTTTTTTTTTCAGTTTTTTTAAATAAAGTATACTGGGTTTACAAATTTCAAAACTGCAGTAAAATTTTGAAACATATGATGCAGGAATTTTATCCTATGTTCAAGTAATAAACAAACTTTTGTACTGAAAAGCAAATGAATGAAAAGAATTATTGAAAATAACCTATTTCAACCTGAAAATGAAATTAAAACATCTATTCGTAAATATTTTCAAGTCTTTTTAACCAGACATTTTCAAGAAAAGTAATAAAAAAATCTATTTCTACAATTCGTAGATTGCATTTCTGCACTTAAAGCATCTCTCAAAAGCGGATATCATAGTTCAATACCCGATAAATACGGCATGATAAAAATTATTAAGGTCAGTATTTTGAGATTATAGATAACTGCCTATCTGAAAACGGCTTTTGTATCGTAATATTACACAAATTTGACCTTGGATGTTTTTTCCCAGCAACTTGCCAATTTTTACAATATTAGTGTTGCTAAATATTTTCTTTTCTTTCTTTTTTTTTTTTTTTCTTTTCACTTTAAAACTATTAATTCCCTTTCTCCGGCTTAGCGTAAAGTAATACTTGAATTTGTCGCCAATGGTACTTTTGGATAATATAAAGAAATCACAACGAAATAATACCGAAAACAAACAAGCTTTATAAATTTATATAACTGCGCAAATGAAGGGTTAAATAGTACTTTGCATGGGAGACCTATCTACTTGGAACCTCTTTTTTTTCGTTGCACAAAACAGAGCCGTCGACTTATTTAAAAGTTTAAAGCTGGTATGCAAGGTAATACTAATATTCATTCTATTGAGATTATTATTCGTGCTAAAAATAAAAAAATTCAAATATGAAGGTTTTTTTTTTTTTTTCTTTTACAAAATGCTTTAGGTACAAGCAGAGGCAGACTGGCCGGATGCGCCCTCGCACCTGTGCACCCTCGAACGTCTACTGTGCAGCTTCGTTTTTTTTTTCCCCACCCTCGAGCATTTTTTTTAAATTTTATTTTCGCCTTCGAACGTGAGCGCCTCCCTTTTTAACCGACTTCAAAAAGGAAGCGGTTATCAGTTCATACCGTATGTATGTTTTTTTTTTTTTTTTTTTGTTTCACACAGCGTCCACCACTCACAGCGTCTCACCTAGTGAACCGATTTTGATGATTCTTTTTTTAATGGATAGGGGATGGCTCAACTTAGGTCCCATTACTTTGTTTGACCATATTTGTTGTTTAGAAAAAAACGTTATGGTCAAAAAACAGTAAATTTCATGCAATTTCCCTATAAAATGATTAAATATAAAACCCATTGTTACAAAAGTTTGGTAATACACCAATTATTTTAATAGAAATTGTACTGATAATTTTGAATGGAGGCTTCTCTGAAGCAAGCATTAAGTTTCTTCATTGTCAATGTCCTATAGTGGGGGTAAAACGTACCTGGAAGGTAATGCTGTGATTAGGATCTGCTCAGCATTCACAGTGCTACCAGGTTAGGTTTGCCTGAACTATATATATATAGTAGTATTTTTATCGTTATCATCTATGCCAATAACAGATGATCGTGGCAAAGTAAGGAGATACAGGATTGCATCACAAGCAACTTGTATGCTGTGAAATGTCAATTAGTCAGAGACAACGTAATATTTAAATATTTATAATTAAATTAACACACAAATGAATTTCAGAGATTAACAAAGATAAATTTTTAGTGTCAATCGCTTAAAGTTTAAAGCATGTTCATAGTTCTTTTTTAGTTTGGAATATTTTTATGAAAAAAAAAAGTGAAGTTTCGTGATAGTAACTTCTTACTATTTCTGAAATACATTTACACTAAAAAGAATGAAATAAAAAAATTTTGGAAAAAAAAATAGAACCGACTTCAAAATTGCTCTAAAAAATGAAAAATAATTTTATTCTTTAAACACCAGCGATAATACTTTTAAACATAATTTTTGAAGTTGGTGCAAAAGCGAGCCATATAACTCAACAATAAATTTACCCGTACTCTGTTTCTTCACGACCACATACATTGTGCATTGATTACAGCATATTTGAGTAACTATATAAATGCTTCGTTCCTAACTTTTGGATGATTTTCTGAAAAAAATAAGAACGAAGCATGGTTACACTGGATTTTACTTTTAGTTTTTGCGCCAACTTCAAAAATTATGTTTAAAAGTATTATCGCTGGTGTTTAAAGAATAAAATTATTTTTCACTTTTTAGAGCAATTTTGAAGTCGGTTCTATTTTTTTTTCCAAAATTTTTTTTCTTTTTCTTTTTTGCGTCCTTCCTCAAACTTGTGCGACTTCGTTTACTTCTTTCTTTCTTTAATTTTTTTACGCCCTTGAATCTGTGCCCTTTCGTTTTTTCATGCCCTAAAAACTTGTTCATATTCGTTTTTTTTTTTGCCCTTAAAACATGTGCGCCCTCGGTTTTTTGCGCCCTTGAACCTCAGCTCCTTCGCTTTGTATTTGTTTATTTAATTGTGTCAAACATACGCATTTTCTTTCCTTTTTAATTTATATATATATATATATATATATATATATATATTCTTTTTTGCGGCTTTGTTTTTTATTTTATTTATTTATTTATTTTGCTTTTTTGGTGGTCGAGATTGGCGCCCTTTTGGGGGACCTAGACCTCCCCTGGGTACAAGATATTTCCGTGCACTGTATCTTTCCCCTAAGAGAGTAAGAAATAGAAAAAAAAAAAAGAGCTTCACTACTGTAAAATACTTTTTAAAAAAGATGGTAATGGTAAAGTACAAAAGTAGAATAAGTATTGAAAACATTATTTATTTAACTGTTTTAAAAAGTACATTAAACATATTTTTGCAAAAGCAAAATTGATTGCTTTTTTTTTTTTTTTTTTTTTTTTTGTTCAACGAACAACCGATTGTTGCCTTCAACATACGATTATAATATACGTAACTAAAAGTGGAGTCCTCATAAGATAACAGTGGGAGGTAACATTTTCTCTTAATTTACATCAAACGAAAACAAGCTATTTCACTTACATAAATCTTTAAAAGACAAAATAAACTGTAAGGTAAAAAAAAAATCCTCAATTTTGTACTAGCATGTATTTATATGAAATAAAAGCTTTCTTCTGTTACCAGTGTTTTGCATGTCTTTCCTTATAGTCTTTCAAAAGTTTGTTTTGTGTCAAAATGTGTTTAACAAGTCAGAGGAGAAGTCCGGGGCGGCTAATCTGTTTGCCGCCTTTTCATTAAGACAGTACTAATACATTATAACCATCGACAATTATTTAACTTAAAATTGAAAAATTTATTTAAGGAAAAAGACAAACTAATTTAATCCGTATTCCTTTCCTACAAAAAGAGGGAGGGGGTGGCCCCTCTCCCGAAGAACGCTCTAAATTTACACCAAAAATTGCCTAAATTTACGGCAAAAATTAATAGCAGCGTAGGAGGGAGGGTTCTCTCCCGAATCTTTTTCAAAACTGAAGTCAGTTTTAGCCTTTGGTGACGTTAGGAAGTCGGGGGCTTTTCGAGAATATTTTCCGAAATTTGAGTTTTGAAAATACTTTTATAATTTAGTATATTTTTAGAGGACGTTAAGGAAATGAAGAAGGTTCAGGGGCTCACTAAGGAAATACTTTAATTTTGAACTCTGAGAAGCACAGCTGATGCAGTTAGAAGCAATGGAGTTTAAGTGGACTTTTTAAAGTTTCAAGAAAAACGCGTTTAAAGGTCAGACCCTATAGGTAGGCTTTCATTGACGATATTTCTAAATGATACTGTAAAGAAGAGTCTATTAGAGCTACTAGTACCATATCTTGCCCTAAAACAGAAACGAGGTTCTACTATTTGTACTGATTATCTCCAATTTTTAAATTTTGGTGCTTACATCCTTTTGATTCTTACTGCCTCAGTTGTAGTCATAACAAAACCTTACACTTCGAATGGTTTTGAGTATGATTCCCCTATTTTTTTTCCACATCAAAGGCGTTGAATCGTCGCCCCCAAAAGTATGCTCCGCCCACCCTAGATGCGCCACTGGGGCGGGGGGTGCATATGGTATCCTCCGGGAGAACAATCTCTGCCCTCCTGGACAGATTCCTGAATAAAAAAAATTTAAAAAAACTGCCTCCCCCACTCCTCACGGAAATTAGGGATGGGCCGATTTGAAAGGTGCATTCCACTTTTCCAAAATGAGAAACTTCCAATTTGCTCTGAAACCAAAAGAAAGTTACACTTGGCATAAAATTTTCATCGATTCCATTTTAGTTCAGAAAAAAAACACAATTATCAGTCTTTTCATCCTTTAAAAAAGTACTTTTATTTTTTGTGTGCGTGTAAATAAGTCAATGTGTTATCAGTATATTGCATAACCTCAACTCCCAAATGCTAAAAAACTTTTTCATATTTTTATTTCATAATGACATTTTTATGATGAATTTATGATCAGGAGAATATTTAAAAGTAAATAAGAAAAGGTACGAAAGGGAAATTTAAAGTTACAGAAATCATCATATTTTGTATGATGTTTTAGTTAAACTTACAAATCTATTTAAAAGGAAATAATCATTTGGGTTCCTTTTCGCCACGAGATGGCACCATGTGTTATCTGCAATTCTAAAGTTCCCAAGTTTGTTCGAAACAAACGGGACAGTCTGTAAAAGCAATGACGCAATTTCTACGCAGAAACTCTTCGGTTTCAACGGCTTAAATCACTCGTAAAAAAAAGAAAGTAAAAATATTCAAAAATCGTTTCTTCACTATAAGTATTCTCAAATGGAAATGGTACAACATTTAGTAAACAAAATTTCCAGTTTTTGAAGAAAGAGAATTTTTTTTTTTTTTTAATAAATCAATTTTCTGTCTTATAAACTCTAATTTCAAACTGTCATAATATATATTGAAAAAAAAAAAATTCGTGACTTATAGTTAAGAAATAAAATATTCGTTTCGTAAAAATAGACTAACCAACAATCTGAGTTTTTAAAAATATCCAAGGAACTTTTATTATTGTGCTTTCCTATAATGCAGTTAGTTTCCTTATCATATTCATGCTCTTAAAAAAGAAAAAAAAATGCATTATAATTCCTCTAGAATACAATACATAATATTTTAAAGTTCTATTAAAAACTTTCTGCTTTAAAAGATTGCATCGATCAAAATGCGGTTTGAGATAGATGCTTCATCCCTAAGCCCTCAGTGTTTGTTATTCTGGAGAAGGATAGATGTTAGAGTTCTGGCGCAAGAATTTCATTTCTAAATTATCAGTAATTATTGTAAATGACTAGTTGTGGGTATCCAACCAGTAATGGGCAGAATTGTCTTTTATTGTTAATATCAAGTTTGTAATTGATATTCCAGGAACACTATCAATGAATTCTCAAAATTGCATCCTTCAAGAACACCACTACCACATTTTTCCCCCAACATAAATTTTAATCTTCATTGTGATTTATTATATTAATGCTCTCTCGGTCACTAATAGCAAATTATCTTTGCATCCAAGTATTTTAAAGGTTTCTTTCTTAAGAACCCAACATTACTTTTTTTCTTTTTAATCAGACCGCAGTTTTATTGATACTTACTCATTCCTTAGCTTTTCTCTATAATATAGGCATATTTCTGCCTTTAACTACGATATTTAAGATCCTTTCAAGTTATTGCGCTCATAACTAATTTTAAGTATTTTAGCAATAAGCTCGTAATCATACCTCTTCGGCGATTCTTACTAAAAGTTCTTATCAAGGAATGATAAAATATAAGCTAAATTTGGCAAACGATGAATAAAAAGTAAAACAGTAGTGATCGTTCTAGTTACTTTATTTATTTATTTTTTTTTTCAGTGTCGACGCAGGTAGACGAAACTATCAAAAGCGATTTATCCGTTTCATTCGTTTTTTATTTTTAATGTAGGTCGAATTGGTAAATCAAGATGTTTCAAAATTTGATTATACATTTTAAAAAAATTTACTGTTTTAATATTGCTGAATACTTGTGTGTGTATTCCCTGAAAATAGCTGCATTTAGCTAGCATGACCAATGCTAGTTTTTAGTATAACCATAACTAAGCGAATGGGTCCATAACTGATCAAACCAATGTATTCCAATTTATTTCAAAAAATATATTTACACTATAATTGAAAATTAGTGAAACTATCGCAGCTATAAAAATGCAATTTCTAAGTTCTAACATCGTTAGAATTAATTTTTTTTTCTGTGAAGTAGAACTTCAACATTTGCATCCGAATTATTAAAAAAATAAATAAGTAAAAATAAAAAATAAAAAAATTAAAAACCTTACGCATGCCCATTGCTAGTCATTTACCCAATTACATTCCTTATTATTTTCCACTCGCACAACAATTTTGCGCAAATTTAATACCATATTGTGACTGGACGGTAAAGCGCAGTATCTGCAGAAATGAGTTTTTGATATACTTGAAGAAAACCTTTTTGGATTTCCCACTTACAATAAAGAAACGTCGTAGCTTGATATTTTTATCGTGCTATATTTTCGGCTGAAACCAAATAAGCAAGGTTGTACAGAAAAACAAGTACAATTGATGACAAAAATGCGAAAAAATGAAAAATTTGATACCGCCCTTTACCTTCCCACGGCAGCCAGAAGATCATAACACGATAGGTATGTGGTGCGGTAAATTGAATTAAATCAGTAGAGGATCTCTTTTCTTATTCTCTTCTAGAAGTGTAACCCGGAAATTTGGAGGGAGGGGAGCTGTTTTTTCCGAATGGGTTTATTTTCTTTCGGAAAAAATTGATTATTTCAATATTTCTCGCAAAAAATAATGTATTCAGCAATTTACAATCCTTAAATTCCAAAGCTTTTTTTTGCTTAAGAACTTTTTTCTGTTCAGTATCACACATGTGAACACTAAATTTTAGCTGTAAGATAATTTAGTTTTCCTGCACACTAAAATAGTACTCGCTGCTTTTCTCACTAAAGCTGTTATGTATACACAAGACAAAATTAGTATAACAACATTATTATTTAGTGGGGATGTTTCAGAAAAGAAATTTAATGTTTTTTTCATTTATTGAATGTATGCAAACACATATTATACATAAATATATGAACTTTGAAATAAAAGAAAAACAAGTTTCTGTTCAAAAAACACAATTTGCAAGGAAAAAATAATAATGGTAGGTGAGCTATTTTTTTAAATAAGTTTTAAAATATCAGTTATGTTTCTAATGAAGAGAAAGAATAATATGAATTGCAAATATTTTATTAAATACTAGTGGTACCCGCACGGCTTTGCTCCTAATAGAAAACTAAAAGCTCGCTTGGTTCGCATGTATATTTACAAATAATATATGGTGAATTCTCACGCCAATTGGCTTGTGCCCATGTTACGGTTCCACGTTATGATAATTTCGTAATTTACTCGTCCATCTCATGAGAATTTAGTTCTTAAAATTGGAATAGAAAAAGAACCACATCTAATTTTCGAAAAATCGCTTCGGGGTGCACACTCCCATGCTACAAACTAACTTTGTGCCAAATTTCATGAAAATCGGCCGAACGGTCTAGGCGCTATGCGCGTCACAGAGATCCTGACAGACAGACAGAGATCCGGACAGAGAGAGATTCTGACAGAGAGAGATCCGGACAGAAAGACTTTCAGCTTTATTATTAGTAATGAAGATTAAACGTTATTGGCTGTCCCCTTTTCCTCACTTTTATCTCAGCAAAGTTCTTTATAAACGTATTCAGTTAATGAACAAGATAAGACGCATGGCTAATTTTAAATTACCCAATCGAATTGGGTGGCCTTGTACACCTCACTGTCTACGGCGCCTATTGCGACCAGTCTGCGGCCGGTTGGTGTACATCGCCTCCGGCGGTGTATTTTCAGAGCTGCGCCCCCTTCTTGCCACAAGCTTCGGCAAATTAATTAATGAGCAGTACATGAATGTACTGCTCACGCGCGCTTCCTGCCTCCTCTCAATGAAAAAAAAATGGCGATGGAATACCAGATTTTGAATGAAGAATGGAGGGAGAGAAAAAACATTTTATTTTATATCTCTACTCATTTAAGTCGTGCAATTACGCAACATAGACAAACATGTCTGAAAAATAGCGAATCTGCAGATACATGGTTCGATTGTTGATTTCCTGACATAATATTGCACAAATTATATGAATTCTGTGAACTCATATCATTTGTGTTGAGAAAAAACTTTGGAAAAAACTCTACAACAACTGATAGTAAATATTAAAATAGATCCCTCAATAATTATTTCTTCGGAACAATTTCTTTAAAAAATGAAAGAAAATCATCAACGGATTATTTTTAATTAAAGTTTTGATACAATTATACAGATAGTACAAGGGCCTATAATATCCAGGCGTAGAGCAAAGAGGATTTTTTTCCCAAAGCAAACTCATTATAGAGTCACAGTTTCTGCATGAAATAAACCTCCGTCCTTGATTGCATAGCCGAAAACTCATATTTTAAAGAAAGTATACTTGATCTGCAAAATATTTTATAAATGTATGGTTTTCATTTACAAAGCGCAAAATCAAAGAATGCCAAACTAAATCCTAAGATACATATTGAAAAACCCATAGTCTTGGGGATAAACCCAAGCTCTCTGGCAGCCAAGATAACAGCATGTCTCTTTACATTCATATCAAGACTCCTGAATTTAAAGAAAGAGCAACGAAATTACCTTTGCCTTTCTCTTTTCTTATTGTACTCACAAAAAATTACAAAAATTAATCCTTAAAAGTTTTGCGTTTGGTTTTTTTTTTTTTTTTTAATCTATTAGCATGTTTTTGTACCATACTTAAAATTCTTCTTTTGATAGAGTCTACATTTAAGCGATAGCATCCTGGAAAATTATGTTTTCACATTTAAGGCTAAAAATGTAGTCTTGAGCAAAGAAGAGACCGAGGGGACATGATTCAGTTGTTTAAATTTATTAAAATGATAGATGTTACGGGGCTGAAGTTTAGCACTGAAAACAGGACAAGGGGTCATTGTTTTAAGCTATTTAAATCTCAGGCTAACATGGATATTGGAAAAAATTATTATTTTAGCAGGATAGTGGAACATTGGAACAGCTTACCGGAAGAGGTGGTAATGAGCAAGGGAGTAGATAGTTTTAAGAGGGCCATTGATCTTCACTGGGGATTGTAATTGACTACGACCAGTCTAGCTGGGCCCAGAGCCTGTTGCTGGTCGTCACTTTTGTATTTGTATATACATGTGATGTTTTTAACACCAGAGTAAGTAGTAATTGGCACAATTTTCACTTAGCGATACTTAGCAGTTTTTGGTGAGCAAATTATTATTACACTTTTACCTTTAAGATATAATTAATAAATATGAAGGAAATATTAATTTTGAAATATTTTCTAAATAATTGCAATAGGTTTTACTATGAAATTAATTCATTTTAATTTTTTATTTCAATGTTTAATATTTAATCTAATATGGTGAAAAATATTGTTCATTGGAAGACAGTCGGATTTTAGTTTGAGTAACGCTTACTTTAATAGTTTAATTAAGTTAAGAATAATTCAAAATGAAAAAGATTTCTTATCTATTCCAAGAACAGATTTTTCCGTAAAATAATTTGAATCAATTAGTTAATACCTTAAAATGGACATCATTTCTAAAAAATGGTACTTACCTTTGTTCTTTTCATAAATTGCATAGCATGTTTTTTTTTATATTATAGGAATAGCTTTAATCGCACATTTTTTGATATATAATCTCAGTAATGGCATTAGATTAAGTATTCTTATTCCGTTTAAAAGCTAGTTCTGTTTGTTAAATTTATCGAGACGTGCTAGTTTTTTTAGGAGCTGAAAAAGCAAGTTTTAAAACCTTCGAAAACCTACAGACAGCTATCGACATGCATTATCTTCTTTAATCCGAGCTCCTTGTGCTTTCATTTCCATCTGAGCATTTAAACGTATTTTTTTTTAGGCAGGTCTAGTCTTTAAACCACAGGAGGAGTTCACAAAATAAGAGATTACGTTTCGTTTAAAAATGAGGTGATTATATTTTAAATTTTTTTAACCACAAAATAATTTTCTTTGAGGACATAAAAATCTCGTTCTTTACATTAATATTTAAAGCGCGTTTTTAAATACGATGAATATCTAGCGCACAGTATGAATAAGGAACATACGCACACATACAAAATCCCTCTGCATACTTTTGCACAACTTTCATCATTTTACTTCAGTTAAGCGGAAATGCAAGAGCGAATGCATCTTGGTACTTGTTTTTCATAGATCGAATATAATAGGGACGGTGAGTTCAATAGTTTAATTAAACATTTTAATCATTTTCCGTTATACGTTACATAGTATTTTGATGCCTAAGGATATAAATTACAAATGGCTACCGTCACAAAATATCTAAAAACTGCACACCATTCGATACCCATGAAAAAATGTAGGCAAGATTGCTCTTCGTTTGCTTATTAATGTTTTTCGCACAGAAGTAATCCGTTAACTTCCAATAACAACACCCTCTAAAAACATCAATTTCAAAAATGAGGAAAAAGTACTCAAATTTGAACACATCGCATAGTAGTCAAAATAGCTCCGACTATGTTGTATTCAAATTTGAAATATTCAAATACTCATCAAATATTCAAATCAACATTTTCTAATTTTTGAATAGGTAATAATTTCAAAATTGAGTATTAACCAAGTTATGTACTCATTTTTGAGTATGAAATAATTCAGCACACTATTTGAAGACATGGGTTCTCATATTTGAAACAAAAGTTTTAAAATTTGAAAACATGAATGTACTCGTTTTGAAAACTTTTCTCAGTGCATGTTTTAAAATCGCACGCTTTCACTTTAATCTTTAGCTTGAGTAGGTTTATGATTAATATCAGAGAGTCATTTTGAGTAACCTGTTATTGCATGTAAGGAATTATACCAATTTTAGAGTAAAAAATACGGTACAGGAAAAAATCTCGTAACCATCCTCAATTGATAATCCAAAATGAAGGGTGACTAAAAGATTCGTCAGATTAAGCAAGTTCTCGGAAAAGATTTTCCGTCCGACTGGTATTAAGTCACCCTCCCCCCTTCCCCTTCCTACGGATACTAGGTAAGAAAATCGGTTTCTGGTCGGAAGTCCAGTTACAGGACAGTAAAGCTCGGGAGTTGGCAAAGATTAGGCCGCATCGTTGGCGACTGTCACACGGATTAGCAGACCGGGTGATATATGATGCCTCAGAAAACATTAGTGGTCGAGCCGATGGCCGTAATGCCGAAGAGCAGTGTAACAAGTTGCCAAAAAAGAGAAGACATGAAAAATCGTTCGAGTTGACGATATCTGCTGGTATCTGAGAAAATGTACATCTGTGACAGTTGTCGTTTGCTTCCATCAACCTCGGAGTAGTCAGTGTTGGGGGTTTCGTATACCACATACGTATCGAAATACAAAGGGACAGATTTTGGTTATTATCAGTGGGGAGGATATTTCGTACGGAAGTTTTTGAACTAACTTATATTAGGCGAATACGAAGTCATTTTTATAAAATATTTCATCATCTACTTATGCATTAGTTTAATGTAGGTATATATATATATATATATATATATATATATATATATATATATATATATATATATATATATATATATATATATATATATATATATATATATCCTTTGTACAAAACAGAAACAGTTCTCTAATTTAAATAATAGTCAAAAAAGTATTTTTAAAACGTCAAAAAATAAGTTAGTCTTTTTTTAGGTGAAATAGGACTTGATAAATTAGATAAGTAAGTTAAATGTCGATTATTTTGTAGAAGGCAAATCACAATTATTGAGAAGTGTTAAAAATTACTTGAATATCAAGTTTGCGCAAGGTTAAATAACACTTAAGAAATTATTTTAAAAAATTCCAAATATAGGAAAGCTTAAGTAAATTTTTTTAAGAAAAGAGGATACAGTAAACATCGAATGAGAAAATGAGCAGAGTAAAAGGCTAAAAATCTTTTTAAGAAAAGTTAAATATTCAATCCTGGAGCGACTGAAATTGAAAAAAAGGGATCTTTTAGGGTTTTTCTTTCTTCAAAATGTGCTTTTGCATTTTTTCACTTACACCATTAAATAATATTGTTCAACAGTAATTTATGCACTACTACAATGGATGAAATTATTTAAAAGACCCATAATTTACTATTTTATTTTTGTAAAGTATTTTAGCTGATTTCTGACTGAAAGCAACGGTAGCAAAAGCTAACTTCTCAGAATTTTTAACAATGTAATACTTTCAATTTGTCATCTTTGCACACAAACACAGAATCAGAACGATGGATTTTTCGTGGTGGTTACTTCCAGGGTGAATCCAGAATACGAATTAATCTGAGTAAACGGTGTAAATATTTTACACGACTGTCCCTGTAAGACACTAATTTACTTTAAGAATTAAAGTAATTACAATTATAAATAGTTCGATAGTTTTAGCTTTTCTGATGCACATTACATAAACAATTACACTTCCAAAATCATTAGTTTTCATTTAAAGAAGCTTTACTTGCTTTAATACATTTTTATCTTCTAAACATATCTGTTGAAACATTGAACTATTTTAAGTATTATAATGTTTGCAAACAGAATTCAAAACACCGTATTAACTTCTATAAAATTTCTGAATCTGCCACAAAACCTAATTTCCTAAAATACACTAACAGACTCGACATAACACTATGTGAGAACTAAAATGAGTCATTATAAAATAAATAATTAGATGCCGAGGACAAATATCTCATTGACGCGTCATAATAATGAACACCTACACAATATTATAAAGAGTGGTTCATTATTAATGTAAACAAAGCAGTTCAAAAGCTAAAGAAAAGTTTACAATGGTAATTTTTTTTTAAATTTCTACTGCAAGTAGAGCATTTGAGATATTATTCAGCCTTTTTTTTTTTTTTTGGTATTGTACTTAATAACGGCTTTTCTTTGTACCTTTTATACACTGCTCTTCATTATAATTTTACTATCAAATTTAACCATCAAAACGTATAGTCACATTTTTAATCATATAGAACTAACTAAAAGTTATTTTATTTCAATCATAAACAATGTAGGAAATATTTAAATCCTCATATACATAATAGTCAATTCACTGATCGAGTAACGCTGATGTCACTAACAGTGAAACTCGTGCCATAGCATGATAACTTGATAATATTTTCTGGCAATGCTTGACATGCAGGGATATGCTTTATTTTGACTAGGCTAAACTGGATCCGTTCACTTAACTGTTCCACTGGTAAGGATGTAATTTTAGGAGAATGAAAAAAAAAAGGAAAGGGGTCAGCAGTTAACGTTATCTGCTGGAGTTTAGAGTAAATCCAATGGAGTTAGGGATAAAATTTCAACTATCGAACTATCACCAAACAGGTAATTGCTTCGTTCAAATGCAAAAGCAATTTTCACTCGTCATACCTTGACGGGAGATTTTCTAGTATTTAATAAAATGTTCAAGTATATGACTCCTTATATAACGCATTTAATATTGAATATTTTTGAAGTGCCTTTTCTTCATCCTGTTGTTTTTTAAACAAAATATAATAGCAAACTTATATAGCCATCAAAACCTTATATTGCATTTTCAATAATCTACCTGTTATTAAATCCTAAAGTGAAGTTTAGCCATAGGCAGTGCATAATGTGATTTAGGTTTTACAAAATGCATTACTCACTTATTTATTTAATAATAAGGACTGTAAATAGATTCTGAAAGAAATGAATATCTTCATTTGCATTACTATTTTATAATAATAATTTTTCCTGCAATTGACTGTTTATCAAAGCATGCAGTATTCGACAACCTAAGCATCTGAACATGCGATCATGATATTAATCATTTCTAAACAATAAATAACTAGGTATATTAAAGTTAAGCCATAAGAAACGCATAACCATTAGTCTAATCATCACAAATATAACTATTATAAAATTTATAGCAATAACTTATTTGTCCAGTAATTCATACTAAAAATAGATCTTCAAAGAAATGATCGTATCTTCATTTGCATTATTAATAACGGAATTATTTTTTTTTTTTTTTTGGAACTGGCTGCTCATCAAAACATGTAATAGCAATCAAAACATGTGAACATAAATTTAATCATTCATAAATAATTAGATACATTAAAATGAAGCTATAAGAGATGAATAAAATAGTTACAAATATCATGAAATTCATAAGAATGATGCATTTATCCAGTAATTTATACTATAAATAGATCTTCAAAGAAATGACTGTATCTTCATTTGCATTACTAATAACGGAAGTGCTTCATTCTTTTTCCATAACTGCTGTTCATCAAAACATGAGATAGTAGGAAACTTATTTGAATAATGTTTCTTGAAAACAAGAAAGATCTGTTACAAGAATTTCCATGCGCGTTAATGGAAAGTGTTTGATTTATCGCTGAAGTTCTGTTTCATCAAAAGTCTATTATAGTGTGAATGCTTTCTGATCATAATTCCTTACTCTGATGTCTTCATTTTATGCTGGAAATCTTTGCTTTGAAAGCAAATGAAAGGATATTTTCCGACAAGGCGTAACTGTGCTGTAGATGAATTTGGTTTTCTAAATGCATTTGAGTGTCTTAGATCTCTGAAATCTTAGACACACTTGTCTCTTGGAAAGATCATTTGAATCTTTGAGAGGAATTAAGTACTTACTTTCGATCGCATGAAATCATAAAAGAAAAAACCTATCTACATTAAGAACTAACAATTTAGACTTAAAATCTTCATTTAGTGTAAAAGGATTTGATAAGTATAGTTGAACTCGGTTAAAATGAAATGTCAAAAATCCACGAATTTGTTCGTATTGGCCGTTATTTGTAATAACCGTGGATGTGTGATACTGTGAGAAAACGAAGAAATGATTATTTACGTATATTTAAAAAACATTACTACTAATACACACATTGTAATCTAACTATTGGTACATTCAGAAAAAAAAATCACTTATTTCTTATAAATTAATGTTTTTGGAAAATATTGAAAAAGGAAAATGATAACCGACAATCGCGGAATAGGTTGTAATTCACAATGGAAGATGAAACGTTTCGTCTTCGAGTGAATTTAAATGTCCACAGGCAAACAAATGAACGGGCTTTATTTTCTATGTAAAATATTTTATATTTTCTTCTCGTTGCTTCTACTACCTAACAAAGTGATGAATAATTTCTAGAAAAGAAAATTACAGTATTCAACCACGAACATTTTAAGTAAAGAGGTCAGAAATTTTTGTTCGTCTTAGCCGAGACTTTCAATATGATGTACGTATTATACGTGACATTTTTAATGTAATTAGCTACCAAACCAAACTTAACGAACAAAAATTTCGTTTTAAGCCCTGGTTTCTTATTAAATGTGATCGTATTAACAGAGTTCAACTGTAATTACAAGTATGCATAAATTTGGCTGTTTTCCATGAAAGAGGATTTTCATGCAATTTTCCATCCAAAAATATGTTTTCGTGTGTTAGGTATTCCATTCAAACGCTTGCTTCTGACACTTTACCCAGTCTTCTCCGATTTATCTGAACCTACGTAAGCTTATCTGTTGTCCTATTTTAAGCATATTAATAATTTCCATAAAAAGTTCATAACTGAACTTAAAAAGAAAATAAATGCAACATTGGATACGTTTGTTAATAATAATGGTTATGTGTTATCAAATGTAATTCTATTTATAAATAATTACAAATCTGCAATATGTCAAATACCCACAACACAGCTATTTTCTTTTAAATAAAATATTTCCAAATTTTGAAGGCTCCTGAATGAATCTGAAAATTATCAGAATTTAGGCAAGATGAAGAGAAGTTTTTGATTGAAAAAATAAAAGTAAACGTAAAATTTGAGAGCAATAAGAATCTTATGCACCCTCAAACGGGCCATTTCACGAAAAATTGAAGCAGGAATTTAAACGCAGACTTCGAGTCCCTCACGTGACACATTTGTATTGCATTTCAAAGCTTGTAATAATAATTACAAAAAAAAAAACATGTGTGGGACAAAATGTCTTATTTTCTGTGGAATGATCCCAATAGTTATTTTTCTTTTTTTTAAATTAACACTAAAAAATAATCAGTAGGAAAGCAAACTGCTTGTTTAATAAATTTGCAGCAACAGATTTTGATGTAAGGCAAACATTATCGTGCACCAAATTACATTTCAAGTACCTTTCGTTTTCTCAGATCAAAAATTCCTTCTTATAAATTTATGGTTTAAAATCACCACCTTTCAAGCTTATAATTTCTTACAATCAATTGAAACGGATATTTTAAAAAAAAAACCTAACTAGGCACTCTCGGCGTGATTGTCTCACAAAAATCGTTTCCATATTCTAGAAAGTATGTTTCAAAAGATCTCTACTTTGTTGGATCAGCTTTTAAAAACGGGGTTCATTTTTATTTTAAAAAAATAAGAAGAAGAAGAAGAACACAATTCAAACATCCTATTTATTGGAATAAAATTTGAATGTTTGAATGTAGAGGAATGGGGAGCAAAGTGAAATAACGGGGCAAAATCAAATGGTGAAATATTTACTCTCTTTTCAGCATCACCAATCAGGTAATATTTTAACTACGTAGTAACACGTGTAGGCTATTTCAGTCAGGGAAAAGTAATCTCTGAAAATCAAAGCATATGATAATACAAACCATTTTCAAAACTGAGACTCATTTGTAATGTTTCGTAGTAAGTCAAAAATTACTTTTTGTTATCATAAAATGATAAAGTTTTCGTTATTGACATTTTAAATACTAATTGAGACTTAGTAGTATTCAGTATGGTACTTATTTAATTAATTTTAAGCTTATTTTAATTTTAAATGTTTCATCCAATTAGTCAAGTGCGTGCGAGCAAAGTGAATGGGTCAAAGTGAAGTAGCTCATTTTGTTTACTGATTCAGTTATTTACTGAATCGTTTATGCATTTATTTACTAATTAATAAATTTACATTCCTTCATTCCAAAATTCACTTAAACATTCATTCACCTATTTTCTTACTCATTCATTTGATCAAAAATAGTTTTAATAATCAAATAGGAAAAGTTCACCTGAAAAATATTTTATTTTTCACTTTGCCCCATGAAAAAATCTGTGAACATTTTCCTCCTTCTTTTGAATGTACAAATTTACTGTCAAAAATAAGAAAATGGTTCAATGCAAGTTTTATTTAAGCATACATAGTTCTTTCTTTATGTACTGCAATTTTCAAAACAATTTTCAATTTGTTAATTTTGAAAAAAGTAAGTTATCTTTTCTATTTCACTTTGCCCCACATTCCACTACTACAAAATTATATATTTGAAAATTCATTCCATTTAGAGAGATATTCTTTTATTTGATATTTTACTAAGTAAGTTTGAATGCACTACCTTCCTTAAAAATAATATTACTTGATTTTCCTTCCTTGACTGGTGTAAAAATCCTCACACGAAGCTAGGTGAAATACAAACATGCTATTTGTATATCTTATTTATATCACACGCATATAGAGAAGTAACATTGAAATAAGCGTTATAATCTCACAAAAATATTCGTGTTTATCCCCGTATGTCAAGTAGCTATCATTCATTATATTAAACTTCTGTTGAGTTACAGACGCATACTGATTGCTACTTATTGACAATTAATTATCAAGCGTAATTTGTACTGCACGCATGTTGCATCTTCTCCATCAAAATCAAATTTTATCAATTTCTAATGAAGTACAATGGCAATTTTATCAAACAGTGCCATGGCAATTTCTGGGAATTGTTTTCTCCAGTACAAGGGCAATTTTATCCAAGTCTCTATAACAGTGCAACTACAAGTTTTTCTAAGCCACTACCTGACTTAAACTTTGCTAGTAAGAAATAAAATTACATTTTTCTCATTCAAATTTAGCTTTATTACGCTGTAGTCTAATCATAAGACATACATGATTTTGCTTCCTCAAAATTATTTTAATAAAGAATGTCCAGTAAGAATTTTCTTGAAAATCTTTTTTACAAAAACAAATTTCATTTAACGCAAAGAAAAACCAGTTGATTAAAAAAAATGATGAATTTTAAACGCGTGACGAATTTGTAAAACTTTGCGAAATAACATGCCCGAAATAGCAAAAATGTTTATGCCTGCAAGCGCTAAAACTTGAAGGAAAGCGCGAAACTAAATTTAGTAATTAATTCAACTAAAAATGATAACAAAAACTCGTACTTTGAAGAGATTTCTTGTTCCGGGTGCTCCGCATACCTGAACGATCAAAGTGAAACAAACCCAATCTAACGTTAATGAAAAACGCCTCGAATTTTTTTTTCTTCCATTCTTGCTCTTTGCCAGCATGCCAGCAGAAATGCAGAGAAATTCTGTCCACGACGACGGCGAAATATGTGGTGGCTTTCTTAAATCAAAAAGAACAAAGGTAATGAGTAAAAAAAAGGATTGAAGTATTCTCTAGCCTCAAATACCTCTTAAGTAAGTGAAACCGGGACTGTGTCAGCAACAACACTTCTTCCGCAACATTAAATATTTTCGCAGACAATTATTATGAGTTAAGCAGAAAGAGTAAAAGAATCCAACCAGGAGGGTAGCTAGTGGAGCGGAAAAGGCATTCTTTAAAAATACTTCAGATATTGAAAAAAAATCGGCCTCCTACAAACGCGGATGCATGGAGGAGCTTGGGGTTTGAGAGCGTGTGTCAATCTTCGAGGATATTAAGTGCGCATATCAAGCCAGAAGCAATAAATAAATCCTTCAGACACAAGCTTCATCTCATTTTGGCAATCTCTTAAAGTCGACACATGTCCTGTGTTTCGTATATCTTCTTTACCCCAAGGCGAGGAGGACTTCGGAGGAGGTGTACTTCATCGGGGAATCGAAACCTTTTAGAAGATAGATCTTCTTTGATATTTTGCGGCGACGCTTTTCTTTATTAATATAAGAATAGTTTTGTATGTCTGGGGGGGGGGGGTAATGCAGACTCGGCTCCAATATCTGCCGGCTGTTTACCCTTTTAAGCTCTTTTTGACCTTCTGAGTTAGATCCCAGGTGGGAACTATTGCGATCGATAGCTATGGATGAAATCTCTTTTCCTCCTCATCTTTTTTTACATCTCTCTATACCATCCCCTTCTGCAGAATCTTTACCCGTTTCTTTCGCCTATATCCTCGTTCCTTGCCCTGGAGAGGCAAGAGGCATCTTCTCTTGGGGAGGGATGAAAGCAAAAGGGATTTTTGAGAAAAGAATGTCCGCCTCTACCCCTGCCTGCCCTTTTGACTTCGCATTGTGAGAAAAGACGGATTGGCACTCAGGCGCTTTATTCAAATGATAACCAATTATTCCAACGGAATGCAAAGTTCAAAACGGATGGCACATTCTTCCTCAACGTAATTGCAATGAATTTCTTAATACATAGTATAGCACCTACCTTTTTATTAGATTGGAGCTAAGGAAAAAACTAACTCGTGTTCAGCTCCATTTTTTGGCGAACTGGTATATTAGACATTGATTTCTTGCTGAATTCCGGTGTATATGAATGCGCAGTTTGCTGCGGTATTATACATGGAATGTCGAAAAATCTCGCTTTTGCATGTTTGGTCCTAGAAATTCATTAAGACGTTCATTAATCAAGATTCTGATGGGAATCTGATAGTTAAATTAAATTCGTAGATGGGCTTTTTCGACCATCTAATAAAAACTTACTTCATTTAAATAAGTACGAATGTGAAGTTTCAAAGTCACGGTAAAATCATTTTCAACCATTTATAATTTTTTGCTATCTTCCAATGATTTTGAAGCTGAGAGAAAAAGTATCAAACACCTCTTACAATGAAAAATAAAATAATGTATACCTACACATAACTGATCATACCCTTATATTTCTTTTAAAGTTACTGGCAAAGGAACCGTAAACTAGCTTAACGTTACTTTAAAAAATGCAAAGTAATGATAAATTAAAAAGATTATTATAATAAATAATAGAAATTAAATTATAAAAAACGTAGGTTGATATAATTTTGGGAAAGTAGAAAGCACTATGCCAGAAAATGGTTCATCATACTGCAGAAGTTTAAATTTTAAGTACTCTTTTTAACTCAAAAAAAAAAAAAAAAATCAAGTTTCGAGTTTTATGAAATGAAATTCATCAACAAAATCTTCCATTCTTAAAATATGCAAAAAAGAAAAAAAAAGAGCATTGAGAGTTATACGCTGCGCTAACTACAAAGTTTTTTTTTCTCACTTTCTTTGATCGCTAAACAAATAAGAAACCTGCATTCATTTTGAATCGGTAAGAAGATAAATCCATACATGCATATGAATACAAAAGCGCATACGAGTGACAACTTCAATCACTTGTGATTAATCACTGCATGATCCAGAGGCGGGTGCTAAAAAGAAGCGCTTGAGATAAAAAACAAGAATCGAAATGGGGGAGCAGCGAGCCTCTTCGACGTATTTAGGACGATCTCACGGCACAGTAAACAATCGCGCGAGACGAATTAGTCGCGTCTAGGCGCTGGAAAATGAGGGCTGCTTTTTTCGGCCGTCCGGCAAAACTTCGACAAGCATCCAAGTGCAATTCACATATCATCAAATAAGGTTAAGCATGCAGCTTGAGACCGGAGATAAGGTGTCTTTAGATCCAACAGGAAAGAGAGAAGGTCTCTGGGTAATCACCCTGCCAAAAGGAAGGGGGAAGTAATGAACGGTAAGGGTAGAGGGGGGGTCGAATGCGAGGGTAGGCCCGAACAACCAGCCCGCTCGTCATTAGGCTACCTGTAATGACATTTTGATTACCCCTAAGCCATTAAGGGAGGGGGCGAAATCTTGGAAAAGGTACAGAATCATCTTTGCAAGCAACCGAAATCTGTCTAATGTCTCTGGAATAAGATCGGCTCCGGTAATCTGCGTACTTGAGTTTCGATCTCGCAGTTACTCCCCCACTACTTGCCAACAAGGTAATAAGCTCCCGTTTTCGGAGACAGCCAAAGGTAACTGAAAATTACAGAGAACAAGAACAGAATGGTGACCATTAAGTTCTGTCTCTATCATTCAACATGAACAATCTGCCACTTAGAAAAGCGCGGGGGGCATGTAACAGGGACGGGACGTTTAATGGCCGCTGGAGAACATGCAAAATACATTGTCTTTAATACCACTTAAGGCTGCATCGCACTGTCTCTCTTAATGGATGAGGCCTAGAGAGATATTGCATTTTAATACGAGCTTTCATGAATATGGGGAAGAGTAAACAAAAACGCTTTGTCTTTTCATTTGTCATGGCAACTTTTGCCTCGCTTGTCATTTATTACCAAGACGGATTTCGAGCTAACCGCAATTCTCTTTTACTAAGCTCGTTGTTTACTTCACAAAATATGCTAAAACGGAAAAAAAAATCGATGAGTGGGTTACATTTCAGTTTTCTTTCTTCCCGTTCGGCAATCTAAATAAAAAAGTTATAAAGGAAAACTTTCGCTCCTTATAAAAGCACATTTCTCCACGCGACAAAGTTTTTCCATCATTATCTTGCGTATTAAAGAGATTGATGATGTAAGAGTTTATTTTTATGACGTACGTTTTATTCAATGTGAAGATACAGAAGACATTTTGTCACCCTCATGATATGTAGCTCAGTGTTATGATATCTCATTGTATACAAATAATATCATCGTCAAGACAATGTCAACTTGAATTGAGTTCCAGCTTAACGTTATTAGTAACATTAAGAGCATTTTTCCTGATGTCCTCCATCAAAAGTATGACTACCATTTGAGATGCAGTATTTCACTTATAGATTAATATCTCCAAAAGTTTTAATGTAAATTATTCATTTCCATTGCAAAAAATTCTAACCTAAAATGTGGTATATCCAGTCAGATCCATCGAGTGAGTTCTTGCAGTAATTTTTCTTTATGTAACTTTTGAGTGAAAATTCAGCCATCATATTCAGTTTCGTTAAATCATTATTTATTTGGTATGAAAAATTGGTTCATCCAGCAACATTTTTGTAGAATGTGCTTCGGAGTTTTCATTAAATAGAATTTAGAAAAGTGAGCTTTAGGGATAAAAAAACATTTTAAAGACATGATATAAAGATTGATTCCGTTAAATCATTATTATTATTCCGTTAAATCATAAACTAAGGGAAAACAGTTCGCTTGTTTAAGAAATATTTGTTGACTATGTTGAACTCATCCCAAGTGGATCTAAAATTTGCCATTTACTTTGCTGAACTTAATACCTGAATTTGTGACTTATTAAGCTATACAATATATTGCCTACGCTTTCAAAATTTAATTAGCTTAATTATTTTCTTTCATTTACGATAGTGCTAATTACGCATTTTTTACCAAATGTGTATTTTTACAGACTTGTGTGGCAAACTGTAACTTAATGCTACAGAAATATTCCAAGATTAATCTGTAAAAACCATACCTCCTCTAATTTCGCTATTTTTTTTTTACATTTACGCAAATTACTCAAGAAATGTCTTTCCTTACTTTTTCTCGATCCTTCAATTATAAAAATTACTCATTGATATAAAAGTTTTGCTAATATCTTCCCAATCGCGCTTATTAGAGGGTAATAATGAACATTCTGGATATGAAGGAAGAACTTGGAGATGATTAGGGAAAAGCTGTTTAAGGATCCGCGTTCGATTTCAAAGTGGCAAAGACTTTTTTTTTGGATACTAATGCAAGTTTCTAAATTTTAGACCAATTATCATAAAAAAGTCGGTAAAATAGATTCCAGTTTTATATTCTCATTTTGTGGGTTCTCATGCCAGACAGGGTTTTTTTTTTTTTTTTTTTTTGAACTTACTTTCATTTACTCGCTTTTCTAATATTACCGCGCATTTTACCTCTTGATGTTTTTAAACTTATGTTTAATATCACAATTTATGGCATTGAATAATTAAAGCACAGTTGAAAAGTGTATCGTTTCTTTTCACAAACAACTTTTTGATAAAATGTATAACTTAAATAGTTAATGCATTAAAATTAAAAACATTTTCAAAAGAACCACAAGATAATAAATACCACAGAAGGAAATATTTTAAAGCAGTAATGAGATCCAATCAATAATTAAGTTTCCTAAGCCTATTTTATTGGATTACATCAAAATCAAAAGTTGGTATGATCATCATTCATGATTTATATTTCGAGTGGGAAAATTCTTATTTTTAAGTTCGTAATTCCATGCATTAGTTTCAACTTTAAGTTTCGCTAACACTTGAATAATGGAAATTTTTTAGTCTAGAACTGGCTATAGCATAAAACTAGGGAACTCCGCCCCTTTCTTGCTTTACTTGGCAATCCCCGTTCGCCTCCTGCGGTGGTTCAATGCCGCCTGCGGCGAGTGACATTTGATGATTTTAATGCTTTTTACCGATGGATGTCCGGTAATTTTTAGGTTTAGGGGGGTGAGACTGGGTGGAATGGCTTTCCCTGGATGTGCTGTATCCAAAGGTATTAATGTTGACCTGGTAGACATTGAAAGTACGGAAGAAATAGGGTTACAGACACACGCACACTGAAATTAATAGTATAGATTATTGAACTCTTTTCTCGCAAATTTAAATTCTATTATTTTTAGAAAATGTAAGAAATCACAGAAAATAAAAATTCATAAGCGCATAAAATATTTCCCAGTAATAATTATTAAAGAGTATGATGAGAGAGAGAGAGAGAGGGAGAGAGAGAGAGAGCTATAATTGTATAATAAGATTAGATACTGGAGTAAATACATGTTTTCCTTTTCTTACGTAGGTCACTTAAGACTGAAAACTTCATCCCCCGATACTTTTAGTGCTTGAACAAAAAATAGAAGTATATTTATCTTAATGATTACTTGAACTTTGAAGAGTTTATTAATTTTGTATTTGAAGAACAAGAAGATAGTCTCAAACGTCAACGCAAGTGAAACATGAATTACCCCGGTAAAGTTTGCATTTTGGTCATAACACTGCAATGGAAAAGAAGCTTCTTTTACAGAGATGAAGTCGGGCTGCAAATCGAACTCGCGCGTTTTAGAACTGAACTATTTTCATTAGTTTATTTGAATGAAAGTGAAGTTTATGGAAGTGAAGTTTATGGAAAATTAAAGACATTTTGTTTCTTTTGAAATAAAATACTTGACATCATCTTACAAAATAACCTACTCTATAAAAATGATTTCTAATGATTTTCCGAGAACAAACCTTGTTCTTTAATTGTGACTAAACAAAAAAGACAGTATAGCACTATTACTGGAACATTCAGTAAATAAATGATCCGTGTAAATTACGCGTCCTGATTTTAAAGCATTTGTTACAGACATCAACTGGGTTAGACTGCTAATTTATTTCATGTACAGACAAAACAATTGTAGAAAATTATCAGAATATGAATGTGTTATAAAAAATAATAAGAGGCTCTGCCAACTGCTCGCTTCGCTCGCCAACCCCCGTTCACTGCTTACAATGACTCGCCGTTCACCCGCCTTCGGCAATGTTTTTTGGTGATCAAATTGGCTGAAAGAATAAGAGTTAAAATAATTTTAATTGACAATCCACTCTATACATGTATGTCTGCTAATTAAAGTCCTACTTAATGATACCGGGGGAAATGTGTTTCTCGTAAAAATTCCAATTTTTCGGTACCTCGTACAACTCTCAACTTCCAGTGGTTCGCGAGGAGATTAGGCCACAGGCAGAGAGACAGACGCGCACATTTTTAGTAGAGAGGATTAAACTTGGTTGATTTTCCAAATAAAATCTCAACAGTTAAATAATTCTGCTTTTTAATGTTTCCTGGTGATTATCCGAGATTTTGAAAAATTTGTTTTTCAAGTGAAGGAACCTGCAGCTGAGATGCATCATTAGAAAAAAGATTCCCGTAAAGAAATTAAATTATGTTCATTAGTTTGCTTTTCTAAGCAGAAGTTTCCTTGGTCAAAAATGTCTCATAGTATACGAAACTTGAGAAATATTTCCCTGAACTCTTTATTGTAGAAATGTGATCACTATAATAGTTAAAAAAAAAGACATTGTGAAATTAGTCTCAACAACGTACGTTATAAAAATGTATCTTGAAGGTTATCCGAGAATTAAAAATTGTTAATTATTATAAATTAAAAACAGTTTGTCATTTTTATTAAAAGTATTGAGGTAAGTGTGCCAAATAAGGCCAACCGTAAGGTTAAGAGTCTAAAACATCGCTCATTTATCATTCAATTGGCTCCAATTTTTGAACATTTATCATATGACTCATAAATAATAATCATTCCAAATTGAAATTTCAATTGTGTTTGCCAGAAGTTTAACGGAAAGGGACAAATTATCCTTAGTAAGAACAGAGGGTCCTAATACGGCCAACTGTAAAAAATAGACGTAAACTATAAAAATAAATGAAAAATTCATAGTTGTAAAAATAAAAACATTAATTCATATTTGATAAACTAAAAAAAAAAGAAAAAACCCCATATTTGCTTCAATGGAAAAGAAAAATCAACTGTCCCATTTAGGGTACTGATAGGTCGTTATTTTCTATTTTGGTCACTCCTGCGCACAGTTCGTGCACATACTATATGTAGCACTGGATTCTTCACTCAACCCTTCAGAGTCTTAATAAGCATACCGGAGTTCTAATAATGTCAATCATGGCCTTTATTGGGCTACAGTCTACTTTTTTAGGGTTATCAAATCACATGAAAAGTGGCGGTACACAGCGATCTTTTTCTTTTTTAAATTCATCAATCACATAAATTAGGCTTTCTAAAAAAATTAACTACTTTTCTAACACTAGTATACTACGAGGAACCCTGAAGAAACAAAGTTTACTGTAAGATAAGATCTGGAAATTTGACGAGACTTTTTTTAAATAATTGTTGTAAGACTTTCGCTAGTTGGTAACAAACTGCTCATTGATAACGCTTTATCATCAGTTAGGTTTCTGATGACGATTAAACCACGGTCCAGGGAATTTTCGAAATCCAACATGGAAAATAGGGGGGGGGGGGGGATATTGTCCTACATGGCCATATTTGGCGCACCCAACTTATCTATACAACTGTTATATTTATTGTTGGTTTAATTTGCAAGTAGTTGAAATTTTAGTTGTTCAGTTTTAGTTTAGTGTTACAGGGTATTTTAAGCACATTAAATATATAAAATATCTGACTAAATTCTCAACTGTTTATTTTCTATTAACGCATTTGTTCGAAAAGTTTTTGGCATAATGAGTCAGAACAACTTGTTTAATAAAAAAATTTCATATACTAACCTCTTTGAGTTACAGAAAAAATAGGCATATCAAAATCATTTATTTAACGTGACCATTCAGAGCAGAAAAATAATCCTGTAATATTAATCTAAAATTTGGGAAATCAAAAAATATTTTAGGATCAAAATTTAATTGGCAGCACGTAGAGGAAAAAAAAAAGCATTGAACTAAGTACAGGTATCCCTCGTATAACACGGTTCATTTGTAACGTATAGTATCAAAACCGTGTTATACGAGACTTTTTTATAATTTTTTTTTACTCATTTTTTAACCTAATTAATCACGTACATATCATAAATTATTTTTTAACCTAATAAATCGCCTACATATCATAAGTCATGTCAATGTGTACCATGTTATATCGAAACCATGTTCCGTGTTATATGGAAACCGTGTTGTACGAGACCTTGAAATAATGTAAATCAAGGAATGCGTACAGTGTTATATCGAAACCAATTCACAAGGTTCAAATTTCATAATAGATGAAATTTTTACTCAATAGAACATGTAAACGAAAACTGGCAACCAGAACATGCAAAGACCCACTGATTTAAAAATACGAGTTGTTATTAACGATAAAACTTAATCATTTTACATACCTTAAATTAAAACTGTTATGCACAACAAGAAAAAACTTAATCCACTTTTCTTTCTATACTAAGAACAAAACGCATTCTATAAGAAAAAATATCTACGCTTGTCTGTAGTAATAATGTTCGTCTGAGAAACAACAACAAAACAAAATTTATAATAAAATAAATAGAATCATTCTATTTATTTTATTTTATATTTTGTTTCGACTACATTTTTTATTTATCGTTTGCCAAATTTAGCTTATGTTTAATCCTAATGTTATTTTCTTACAATGCATAGGAAACAAAATAACATTCACCTTTTTGCTTTTAGAACACTGATGAGAAAAATCAAGTATGTGTTTGAAAGTTGAAAGTTAGTGTTTTACGGAAAAAAACCAAACTTTGAGCCGAAGACAGACAATTTTTCGTAAAAGTTTCACAAAAACAAAGTAAAAACTTATTACAGTTGTTATCATACATTTTTGTATTGAACAAAAATTGAATTCCTTCTTTTAAAATCGTGTTATGAGTTAAAGTTTCGTACGGTGTAATATCGAAACCGTGTTATAATAATCGCAAATTTGGTACCGTGTAATATCGCAACCGTGTTGTAGAAGTACCGTGTTATACGAGGGCCGCCTGTACTGAACCCTCTCCCCCCCCCCCATAAGAAGCACAAAATATTTCAAATCTGGGTCAGACGAGCAGATTATTAGCCTGAAGCTCCTTCCGTAATTTTAACAGAAATGACTCTTAAGGTTACTACGTCTAAAATATTTACTATATAATGTGATGCGTACATTTATGCAACTAGTATTTTCAAAAATCTTCTAAAAATATAATGTTATTAAACGCGTGACGAGTTATACAGTTTGAAGCAAAAATTTCAGTAACATGTCATGTTGCACTTTTTGTGAAGTTTTTTTTTTTTAACTATATTCTCTGTAATTTGGTACGTTACTCTAAATTGAGAAAAACGTATGTAATTATTTAACAACTTTACAAATATATTATATACTGAAAACTTATACCTACTCAGAATACAATATTTATGTAATTTATTGTACGTTCATACCATAACTTGTTACAAGTACAAAGCTTATTATTATTTTTTTTTTCTTTTTGCTGTATTTGATTCCATATACGTTTCAATGAACTATAAATATTATTATAACTTATTAGAAACACAACAGAAGTATTATTACTTTTGATGCGATTATATGGGTCATTCTCCAGAAAACGTAACTTTTGAACGCAAATATTTTTCAATTTCGAAACCTTTTTTTTTTTTCAGTCTTACATGAAAGTGGTACCTACTAGAAGTAACCATAACCAATGGCCCAGCTAAGTTCCAATTATTTTACTCATAAATAAAAGAAAAAGTAAAAAATGCCTTGTTCACGAAGATAAAAAAAAGAAAAAAACTTTTAATATTTATAAATCAAGGTCATTTTAATATCAAAGTAGTAATTTTGTTAATTGTGCAATTAATCAGCTATTTTAAAGATTAGTGTTAACATAATATTAAGCCCTCTTTATTACAGTAAGGCTTAATTAGTAGTTTCATATGTACGTTAAAAAATAGCATTTAGTAAATTTGAGGATATACTAGCAATTTATAATTTTGGTAGAATGCCTATTATTGATGTATTTCCCCTTCATCAGTTATTTTCATCTCAGAAATAATGACATTGATCAGGCCTGTCATGGAGGTGAGGATCTTTCGCTTAATATGGGCCTAATAGATACATTTTTCATATAAAACTCTTTTTTTTCTTCTTTGCTACAATCTGCACATGTTAAGCATAGGAAAACATGTTCACTTCTTTTTATACATTAATTTACATCCCTGAAATTCAAGTTCACGGAGGTGAAAAGTCAGAATAACCACACTAAGTTTTTAAAACAAAATCTATAGCTTCTTGTTTTTCGACAAAAATCTCACAACTTCAAATATGGATGAAAATAAACAAGGTGGCTCCATTGTATCATGGAAAATAAAATTTGATGTCATTACTGCCACGTGTTAATGAGTAATGGCATTTTGCGTTTAAGTAATGAAGGTGAGAGTTTTTCGTGTGACATGAAAAATAACGAACTAAAGCACAATATTAAAAAATTAAATGTACTTAAACAATTAGTATTTGAGACACTTGTGAAAGGAATAATAAATAAACAAACATATACTTTTAATAAAACAAGTTATTAAGCAACATAAACAGTCACACAAGGTATGTGACATGCCACGGAGGTGAGAATTCACAAGTTGTGAACCAAAAATGTACTAAAATAAAAATTATTAAAAAATTGTCTGTACGTTTAAATAGATATCTTTTTGATAAAATTAAAAAGCATTGTTGAATGAATTGTTCCTTAAAGTTTTTTCTGTAATGGCGTGTAATAGAAAAGTTTCACTTTTTGACGAATGACCCATATACTATATAAAACTATAAGCACGCAGCTAATTTCAAGGTTCAAAGCTTCTGAGCTAGGATAATCTTATATAGTTTTGTTGAATTACTTATCATAAAAACTTGACATTGAAAATCAATTAGGTATTGATGCGTTAAAAAATCGATTAACGGTTAAAAAATTTAATGGATTATATTTTAACATTAGATATCATTTTTCACAATCTCATTCAATAAGGCAGAATTTGTTACATAACTTTTGCTATAAAAGTATGTTAAGTATAACAAGAGGAAAAAAAGATCGAATCTGTTATTATATAAAACTATAAGCAGGTATGGATGCGATAAGCAAATCGATTAGCTGTTTAAAACATTTAATGAATTATATTTTAACATTAGATATCATTTTTCACAATCTCATTTAATAAGGCAGAATTTGTTACATAACTTTTGCTATAAAAGTATGTTAAGCATAACAATAAAAAAAAAATTGAAAAATGTATAAAAATGACTCAAGCGCCCTCTGAATAGAATAACACACACCATCTTGTTTCACATGTTTCCTATTTGCTGCTTTTTCACTAAAAAATTATAAAAAAAAAGGACCTCCAAATGGCGGATTGCATTCAATGCTCAACGCAAAAATCGCTCTACTTTTCTCCCGCGAAAAAGATCCCCTAAATTAACAATTAAAAACACAAGAAGGCTCCGAACAACGACCGAACTAAAAAAGAGGGGGAAAAAACAGAACTTTCCTTTTTGAGCAAAACATCCAAAAAACGGCCCGAAAAAGTTTGATGAGCAGCAAATGCAGGAAAGAAGAAAAAGCAATAATAAGAGAAAAAAAAACAAGTAAGAAAATACCCATCTAGAAGCTGCATTTCCGATTGTTAAGAAAGGGGGGAAAAAAGCGAAGAAATTCCGATTTTGAGTGGACCACGGCGATAACAATATAGCGCGCAGTTCCGTTTTCAAAGGGGAAAAATTGGACCCGTCCAAGACTGGAAGGGGGTTCCAAGAGATCTGGAGTATTAAAGAAAAAAAAAAGTTTCCCCTTGTCAAATCCTAGGCGCAAAATCCGAGCTTTTCTTATTGAAGTTGCTCCTCTTGTCTGGGCAGTAATTACGCTTCATAATGACTAATGACACAAGAGAACTTACGGGAGAAGGGGGGAACGGGAGAGATGTAAATTAAAAATTTTTCAGAGCATGCTTCTGTTTTCCACTACAGTGCCTAATTTAATTGGAAATAAGTCATTAAATTACATTAGCACAGCACCAACAAAATCATTAAATAGTGGGGGCAGAGTGCTGCCACAACAAGAAAGAACACATTTTATAGAGCGGTGATGCAAAAACCATAAAATTAATACCGTTTCGAGTATTTAACGTGCGAAGTTGCCGTCGTACATATGACGATTTAAGAAATATGTCATTAAGTACGTGCCCCCTATATCCGTATTTTGCTCCCCCTTCTTTAAGAACAAATGTCGCTATTGTTTTTTAGCTGGGTAAAAAGAGCATCAAAAAAGAGACTCAGAGAGAGAAAGTCGTTTATGGGTCTCATTAACATGTTTCCCGTGTTGCTTCTTTATTTCGCTTTGAAAGATTTGCATTTCAAATCGAGCTTTTTTTCCCCCTTCAACAAAAGATGAGACTCCAACAGACGGGATTAATAATCTGACATTTCTCCGTTCCGGAATAAAATTAAACGATCAATTATTCGCGTCGTAAGTATAACCTGATGCGCTCGATTGAACATTTTGACAGAGAAATGTCAACTCTCGGGAATTGTCTGGACTACCACAATGGGAGTCAAGAAAGAAAATAAAACGTCGCAGTTTTACTCACTGCACCTACTTAAGGTGCCAGGTTTTCTTTTTGAACCGCTTCAGACTAAACGACTGATAATTTTAATTCGATGCTTATTATTTCGAAGCTCTCCATTAATTTTTATCAGATAAAAAATGTTTCAAACATAATGCCTTGAATAGACAGATTATTAAATTGAGACTTTTATTCAATTTACTCATAAATAAAAGCACACAATGCGATCAATTAGGCTGATGTTTTTTATTTATTTATTTATTTTTGTGTGTGTGTAAAAGTTGCGTAATATAAAAACAAATAAAGGATAATAAACATTGCAGATGAAAGTTTCAACTCGTTGTCAAATTGACTCACATTTCAAAGTTATTAGCAAAAATTTAAAAACAAAAAGCAAACATTGAAAATCAATCAACTACTTTGATTAAAATATTTCATCTTTGTTAAACATTTCTATAAACCCAATAATGTCTAATATTGGCATGAATGATGTACTTATTATTTTGAAATCAAAGCTTCACAAAGTTTATTTTCACATTTGTTGCATACCTTTACATGTTGTAGCATTCTCTTCATTAGGATTATTTCTGTACCTCAGAGCCAGATGGACGCAAGTCCGAAAATTGCGATTTTCCGTTTATTGGTGCATAGTATGTAAAAGCAAATTCCGCATCTAGCCCTGTAAGTGTAATTCTTAAAAATATAATAATAATAATAAAATAAAAATAAATATTTTTTTTCCAGAGTTTAAAAAGCGCACGTCCCATCCTTTGCGTGCACCAGAAAAAAAGTTTTTACTCTATAAAATTATCATATTGTGACTTTTGTCATTCTGGCTCTGAGGCACAGATTTTAAAATTAATTTTTTCGCCAAATCTTTTTGTCAGATAATCTTTCTTAATTTTCTTGTTGAAAGGTCCAAAGTCGAATTTTATGCATAATGAAAAACCCCATTTTTTTATTTTATTTTATTTTTTTTTGATATTTATGTCATGATTTTGCTTATTAAATAGATGTTGAATCAGTGCAAAAACTGTCAAAACTATAAATTGATTAATTTTTTTTTTCAAATAAGTCACGGATCTCCTTACTAAAAATCAAATGGACAGCATTGAAATTCTCTCTAACAAAGCTATTCATATTGATCCACTGTTTAAGAAGTCTACAAGTTGATTGACGACATCGAAAAGAAATTATCTGCTAAAATTGCTCCTTACATAAAATCACTCACTACAATATCGTGGTACAAAATTCTGAATGAGTAAAACAAAGATTAAACAAAGCACTCCACAAACGTTAAAGTCAATTTTCTGTAATTCAGATTTCTCTTATAGCATGATCTTCCAGTGTTGATATTGTGATTGGCAGATAAAAGAAAAATGTTATTTTAAAAGAGTAAATACAGATGAGAATTTCTCAGTTTTCTTGACTGCAGCACACATCACAAAAATGAAGCTTAATTAAAAATATAGATAAGAAATCACACACTTGCATTATTTAAAGGTCAAAATGAGCAAAGTAGAGTTCCATGATAAGTAATAATAGTACTTATTACGCATCCACCAGCTCGGCCAACACTGTCTTAGTGCATTGTAAAACCGTGTGCATGACACGTCTTTTAACTCATATAAAGAAACTAACTCCAGTTTTTACCATTTAACTCTAAACTACAAACGGACCCCCGATTTAACGAACCCCTATTTAACGAATTTCGCACATTTCTCCCCCCCCCCCGAGTAAAATGAAGGCAAAAACCTTTACTTAAGAGTCGAAAAAAAAAATTGGTCGGATGGAGTTTGGAAATACTGGATTGTTTTCCAAATGATATACCCATCTTGTCCGAAGCAGAAAAACACTTTTTTTTGAAATAAGCAAATTTTAACAGGCCGGGGGGAGGGGGTGCTTTACATGGCCTGGAAATTGTAAAATTATATCTCATGCAACAGGCTGTAAATTATACAGTATTTTTTTCTCTCCATAGAGTTGAAAAAGAACTATTTCAAATCAATTATCAAGAAAATTGTCAAACACCTATTACTCAGAACTTTAAAATTTCATAATAACTAATGTGTAATAAGTCGCGGAATGCTGAATAAAAAGTGTACACTTTCTAATCATGACTATTTTTATGCAACTGCTTATCATGTAAGACAAGTGAATTTTTTTTTCGCAACCCGTTATTACGAATAACCCCGATGTAACATATAAAAGTTTCGGCTTCTATGATTTCGTTAAATCGAGGTCCGACTGTATTTTATCTTATGTATTAAAGACAGTTTACATTCTCTTCAGCCGTACTAACATACATTTTAACTAAACAGAAAACGAATATGTTCTATAAAATATTTTAAGTTCTTCGGAAATTGATGTTAATAAAGTCTATCATCTCAAAGTTAACTTTCATTCTGAACTACAAATGTATGTTTGAAAAAAATAATCGATCATTTAAACTTTCATGATGGCTAAATTAATAAAATTTAATTTTATTAAATTACTTGGAAAAATTTGTGGTGCAAATACATAGAAAGAGAAGTAATTGGCTGTTAAAACAAACCACGGATGACTGTACTGGGTCCAATTACATCCCACCTTACATATATATAATTAAATCTTTAAGTTGTTTTTTGAATTTCTAACATAATGATTCGTTTAATAAAAATTCCGATTTGTTAAAAAAATGTTTCATTTTACAAATTGAAGGTATAAATGAAAAAGAAAAGTTAGAAGCAGACCATAGATGACAGCAATGCAGCCGGCTTCTTGAGAACGGAGATTGAACGGTAGCTTGCATGGGGGAAACCCCCACTAAGTATTACAGATAAAGCTCCCATCAATCATACGTTTTTTTATATATTTTTAGAAGGAATTCACTTCTTGCTAAAAGAAAAAGAAACTCCTCACAAGTAATTCGCATCAGTAATTGAAATAGGGTTTATTGTTTTAAGTTAAAAAATGAAATAAACCTATTTTCTCTTATAACATTCATATACAATATTAGTTTACTTATAAGTTTGAATTTTACGGTGTAGTGTCTAATATATTTTCATCTATAGAGATACCCGTTCAAAAACCTTTTCCGTACTCTTTATATCTTACATGCTAATTTCTGTTATTCATTCACAGAGCTATTTTATGCGTTTACTTTACATATATTCCTAGATTAAGATCTTTTTGCCGTAAAATATTTCTTCTGTGATCTATTGTCTTATATATGTATAATTGCAAAGGAGGGGGAAAACTCACACATATGTTTTGCGTTTCATTGTTTTATAATCTTTGTTTTATTTACTCATTTCCAAAAGTTGAGTCCACATCAATAAATATATCAGCGGTGCCCACCCCTAAGAGCAAGGGGGCGTATACCCCCTATGAGCAAGGGTGAACCCCTAAATATCGCAAAGAACCCCCCCCCGATAAAGAACCCCCCAAATCAGTAAAAAATACCCCTCGAAACACCCCCTAAAAATTTCAATGGCGCAGGCTGCGCCATGACCCCCCCCCCCCCAGGTAGGCACCTCTGAATATATCACTCATTGCTTCTGCTCAGTGAAAGATTAACAAATTTGGAGGCTCGTCGTAATGCATTTTTAAGGGCCCCTTGTCTAATATAAATATTTCCTTTATGTACAGTGTTGGGTCCTTTTCGAGCCCTTATGTAGTGGGGACCCCTCCCAATAGTGACATTTGCGATATGGTAAATCAGTCACAACCCTTGTAACAAGTTGCAGTTTCTCCGATTCAGATTGGTTTCCAGAAGTTAATATTTTCCACGGTGATTAACTTTTAGAAGCGAGTATATATTAACGAAGACAAATCTTTTTTTTTTAGTGATTTCATTTTCAGTGTCAAGTTTTCAGCTGAATAATAAGTCAATGCGAATCAAAAATCAATCCATGACGAACAAGCGATGAGGTTTCATGAGCACTTAAATTTACAATACATATTTCAAACAATAATCTTGAGAAATCTTCTACTTCAAAGCACATAAAGCATGAAGAAGGAAACCAAAGGAAATCATGCTATTCATTTCTGGTATGAAGCAATGAAATCAAATGAGATTATACACCTTATTTAAAGAAAACAGTACTTTCATATGAAGCTATGAGAAACAAAGAACGTTTCAGTTAATCAACTTTGAATTAGCAATTTTTATCTTATCAATCTTTTGAGCTGAATAAGTCAACGTGCATCATAACCGTGCATCCTCCAGATGAAAAAGCAGTGATGATTTCATGACCAACATTAAAATTTACAAAATAAGATCAAAATATACATAAAAACGAAGAATTATTGTATCGTAGCAAACATTTTTAAAAGAATAACTCAATGTAATACAAAAGTTGAAAAGACAAATTATTTTTTATCCTAAACATTTGCATCGATTAACAAATACGTCACCATTTCAAATCACAATTATCGTGAACATTTTTCCAGAGCAAAAAATAAAAAATAAAATAATAAAATTATTGAAATTTAGCATCGCCAATGATGGCATCTGTGTTTTTGAAATAAGGCAACACTTATTTGAACCCTTCAACATCAATTAGTCGATTTTGTGAAAGATACTTCTACCTGAGGAGCAACTCATCTATTCATTACTGTCACGAAAATGAAACACCGTTTCTTCTAATGAAGGTGTGATGTATGGAGACAGTCACTACTGTTGCTCATTAATATCGCCTTTCTTTTGTCTTTTTCATTGAAAATGGTTTAAAGGAATTCGCTTCAATGGAGGTATAGACGACGCTCTGCGGCATTTCAATTTGTTTGCACTTTCATATATCATTTCTTATTTTTGGAACATACTAAGGAATTATACCAAGAGGGAGAGAGAGAGTAAAGAATTTAGCTAGGTGAAGATTGGTACCTCCGAAAAAGGTTTGTTATAATAGGGAGGATTCGCTGCATATGAACAAAATGTATCCCAGTATTTTGATTATGCTTCTGAAACACAATTTAATATCCATAAGAAGTTTCTCAATAGTTTTCGGCATTTTAAGGTAGGCAAACAACCCTATTTTTCGAAAAAAAATCGATTTTGAGAAATTTAGAGAACTCCAGTGTTTTTCCTTCTAAATCCACAATTTTTTAAAAATCTATGAATTTTTTGAGAAAACTAGGAGACATTTACTAAACTCAAATTTACTGCTTATAACTGAAATTTACTTTTTCTTTCTTGACTTTCTCTTAGCGAATACAAACGATCTTTCATATATAACTTTAAGCTTCATAAACGATCTTTCATAAATACGTTTTCGAAGTTTTTTTATTTACGCCAACAGCTCTGGCGAGAAAAAAGTATTAACTCTTAAAGATACTTTGCAAAATTGGTAATTGAACATATTGTGATATAAACCTCGAAAATACAATGTACATGCAATATGTGTTTTTGATATAATGATCAGTTAAGCTTAGGGGGCAAAAAGTACGTTTTTCGGGGGAATTTTTCAAATATTTACCCATAAAACTTGCTTTTAGTTACTTGTATCCAAATTTCAAGGTCATATCACTCTCTGGCATCTAACAAAGAGATAGACACAAAGCTTGAAAAATAATGAAAAAATTAAGGCATTGGAAGGGTTAAGGAAATGGTAGTTTTTTGCTAAAAATATGGCTTTTTTATTAAAAAACACCTATAGAATTTCTTTTTCAACAAATAAGTAGTCAAAATATGTTATTTATGTCAATTTAATAATCGTACACAGTTTTAGAAAGGTACAATGAATATTGAAGAAAAACATGTTTGGGGTGTTCGCCTTTCTTAATTTCATTTCTTTCGTAAAAATAGTATTTCCAATATGTTGAGTGTTTACTGCGGAGTTACTTAAAGTGACTTTGACCACTCCATAATTTCTAGTATTTTCAACTTCAAATGAAACTTAAAAGGTCCAACATTACTCACTGTTGGAGAGATTTTAACCTCCAGAGTTCCGGCGTCGCCTGTAAGAGACTTTAAACAATACTTGCAAAAAAGGAAAATAAAACGCGCCAGTGCTGCATGGTATTAGTTAGTGTTCTTGTTAGAGTAGAAGGCAGTCCTAAAAATTTTTTTTCATTGACACATTATATTGATTGCTTGTTTACAGTCAAATGAAATGGTATTTTCAAGAAAATTGCATGCATATGGAGGTGTCTCTATTTTTAATTATTTGTATAGTAAAAAATTATTCAACACTAGAAGAAGGTATGACGAGTGAATATTGTTTCTACATTTGAACGAAGCAATTGCCTTGTTTGGTGATATTTTAATAGTTGAAATTTTAACCCTAACTCCAGTGGGTTAACCTTAAACTCCAGTAGATAGCGTTCATTTGTTAACCACTTTATCGTTTCTTCATTTCCCTAAAATGACACAGTCCTACTAGTAGAAAAGTTAAGTTACCATATCCTGTTCAGCCTTATCACAATAAAGTCTTTCCCTGCATTTTAAACATTACCAAAAACAAACTGTCAAATGATCATGCCGTGACGCGAGTTTCATCGTTGATGACGTCAGGAGCGTTACTCGATCATTGGCTATTATATATATGAGGATTCCTGAATAACATAGGAAAATGTGGAAAAGGAAAGAACATTAAAACCCAATAATTGTTGTTATCAGTTACTATGCTTCTTTTATTAAATGCATCTGTTCTACCGGAATCGATTTCAGAATATTTGGATCCAAATTTTTAACATTGCCATTTATCGTGCTTTTCGATTTGTAAACAATTAACAAAACGGGCCATACGAATTAGCTTCGCTGTCCAGATGTGGCTAGCGGGCCGTACTTTGGGCCCCACTGCTCCTGCACACTACAATAGATGTAGCATAGAAAAACCTAATACGTTTGAATACAAAAAAGAAATTGAAAGAAGCTTATTAAGGATTAGTTATGCATTAGCTAGATGCTAATCAACAAGTGAAAATAAAAGTAAAATAAGTAATTCATTTTCAAGGAATTGAAACTTAAGTCGAAAATTTTTGTATCTTTTTCAAAACATTAACAAAGAAAACGAATTTTCGCTATTTAAATTCTCTTATTCTTGATTTGGTCTTATATTTTTGATTTATTGAAAGGGACAGTCTTTCCCCAGTTAAATAAAAAATAACTCAACTAAGTAAAATATGAAACGCATTGCAATCATGTGTGTAAAGTCTGTTGTCTTGAAAAGTTGATCGTTGATCAACAACCAGAACCCCAAGACCCGAAACTTTAGTTCTTTATCTTTATTTTGCCTCCCATGGAGCAGTTTCAAATCTCTTCGGTTTTTCTAAACTTTCTATTTAGATATATTGTTGGATAAACAAAATACTACTCTTTTGGCTGTCCTTATCGCTTTTGTTTGGCGACTTTGGCGAAGGAGCAATGTTTGAATTTACCAAGCAGGAATTCATGTGTGGTTATTAAACTTTATTTGTAAATAATCTACTTGATTTATTAACTACATTTATTGTTAATGATTATTTACTAATAAAATGTATTATTAATAAAAAAATTTATTAGTAAATAATCTACTTTGAAAAACTTTTTTTTTTTTAATTTTTGTGCAGTTTCCCGAAAATACGAATTTTTATTTTGCTGAGCGTTGGATAATTATTTTAGTACTCTAAATTAAGGATAAATTAAATCGTGGGGTTACAAGTGAAACCCACTAAGTCAAATATAATTGATTTTCGGATTTTTAGCTTTTCTTGATCACAGAAATTAATTCTTTTAACTGGTGAAATGTATTAAGTCATAGCTAATTTTTGTCTTTTATACTTCAAAGTTTTGTAATCTCATTAAGTACTTTAGGCTATTAGTTTGTACCAGCGAAACACACTAAGGGGACTTGGTATCTATTGTTAGTGTAATATAAAAAACAAACTTATGAGAACCAAGACTGTTCCGTGATTTTGAAGAAAATGCCAGTGCTTTAACTTTTTTGATAAAATAATAGCAGTACCAAAGAAGACAAAGCAAAAAAATCTTTAATCGGCTTTTACTCAAAACCATGTTTTTTGACAGTGTATTTCATTTGTAACCCCACGAAATGTTCAACGAATTACAAAAAAAAAATTACCGATCTTTTTAATTCCGTACTAAATAACTAAGATAAAAAGAAGCGTCAAAAAAAAAAAAAAAAAAGAACTCTAATAAATGCTAACGCTCTGTTACATTCTAACCAAAGTTGATCCTACTATAAAGCAGAAATTCTGTAATTACTAGTCTGGTGCGCCGTCATCGGTCCACAAAAACTTGAACAAGTCCTCAGGCTTTTTTTTTTCTCATTTAAGTGATTTGATTTTAAACATTTGATGAAATGTAGTCCGACATTTGAGGTAATTCTGTAATTTACAATCTAGAATTCATATTTTTGTCTTTGAAGGCTATAAATTCTGGTTTGTACTCACATGACTTTTTTATTTATTTCAACAGGTTGTGTAACGTAATTGTTTTTGCCTTCTGTATTTTTTCCTGGTTTGTTTACTTGAAAATAATAAGTATAACATTTGTTTGTGTTCACATTTAGATATCGTTGTACGTACATGAAAGTAAAATTTTCGCTTTTAAATTAGTATTCTTTTATCACCTCGCACAGCTTTTCTTGTAAAAAAAACCGTCTGTGAAATTTTATCACATAATTTACCAAACCACGCGATTAAAAAGGTTCGAAACGCTACTATAGTGAGCAGAAACGCGAATTCTATAAAATTTACATTAATAATTTTGATGAGGTGATCTTTTGCAAATTAAATTATGTAAATATTACTGAAAAGAATTTTTATGAAAACGAAATTAAAATTTAATAGAAAAATTCTCTAATAGCAAGCTTAATATGAAATATTTTTTAAACTTATTTATGTTTTGATATTATTTCAAACGGAGCTTCGTAGTTAAAGTTTAGTATTTGCCGTTTATGAACTAATGGGTCTAAAGACAGACTCCTTCACGTCAACGCTGTAGTACAATCTCCTCAAAAATGAATGGCCACGTAAAAGCTGTAGTACAATCTCCTGAAAAAGAGCGATGAATGATTTGGAATTTGAAACACTGTACTGATACACTAATAAAAAAATTCTGAAATTTTACGGTAAAAGTTACTGGCATCCAGGTTGCCAGTAACTTTTACTGTAAAATCATATTGTACTGTAAATGTTACGGTAGATTAAGCGAGAGTTAAAAACCGCGAAATGCGAGCAGCAGGTTCGAACTCGTTACCTTCGTATTGGGAGGCGGCTTTGTTGACCACCATCCCAGTTGGGACACATCAAGTGAGGAGATGTAAGGTGACTTCTGATTCGCACTGTAATTCACAATGTTTATAAATTAGCGCTGCAATCGTTAATTTTTTCGGTGCAATTTACTGTACATTTTTTTTCTGTACTGTAAATACTCCATTTTACAGTAACATTTATCATAAAAGTTTCCTGAATTTTTAACAGTGTACACTAAAAGTACTCTGGGCACATTTATTTCGTTGATTCATCATAACGGTGAACGGTTTTGTCACTGGAAGTGTACATTTGTTTTAATTCGTTCGTTTATTTTTATCTTTATCAGTACTTAGTTATTTCTCTTCTCTATTTTATAATAAAGCATTCATCATCACCAGTTATTCCACTTTTTGTCGATACCTCATTCAAACCTATATGTTGAGTTTTATTTTCTTTAAAGTTCTTTAAAATCCAAATTTTTAATTATTCATAATTTGTAATTATACATACTTAATATCGTTTACAATGCACTTATTTATATTCTAATAAACTTTTTTTAAATGAATGAAGTCGTTAAAATTAACGAGTTTTATGTCCCGTTGAAAAATGAACGATTCCATGATTAACGGATCATTAAAAAACGGATCATTGCCCATGACCAACCAAACATCAACCCCTGTAAATCGGCCTTCATCGTTAGAATAGTATAACGAGAAGAAAGCGTACATATAGGGGGTGTATGCAATTATGTGCCAGTTATGAAATTCACAGCTGTGTAAATCAAGTGTAAATAAGACAAATTTGGGAAAAAATTAGAGTACTAAAAGAACAACGTTAAAAAGAACAGTGCAAAGAAGTGGAACTGAGGAAAAAAGGCAATTCCTCTATCTCCGAGTTTTACTATATCACATGGTTACGTCGCACAGTGTGACGCTCTAACGGTCAAAGTGGACAAAAGTCGTTCTTGACTTGATTTTGTAATGTATATTATTATAGCATGGTTAAAGTGAGTTTCCTCTATTTTTCTTTTAGTACGTTCTTAACAAAAAGTATACATTTTTTTAGATTTTTTTTTCAGCATTTTTATTTAAAAAAAAATTTTGATTGGGAAATGTTATGTTTTGGAGAATCACTCAGAACTGTTCAAAGCAGTTTAAAGCAGAAAGTTCTTGTATTTTTATGATGCATGATTGCTATTGAATCAAAATATGTGACAAACTCAGCATGTTTTAGATCAAAATTGAAAAATGTTTATTTGAAGTTTTTTTTAAAAAACGTTATTTAAAGATATTAACAAAAAAATTTTATTCAAAGATATAAACAAAAAAAATGGATCTTACTCATCTTCTTTGATGCCTTCCATACTAAATGGAACAATAACATTTGTAAAAAATTGCCGAACGCCTACTAAATTAAACTTGTTTCATTGATAGAGAAATGCGGTCTGCCACTTGTTTAAACATGATTTCTATCCTTTGTTTTTATGACATCGGATTCAAAAGCTCAAATTCCATTTCACTAAGGTCACTATGAAAGGGTTAATAAAATAAAACAAGTTGGAAGAAAAAGTCGCATTTTAAACTTTTGTCCATAGGCTGCCGCACTGTGCGTCGCTCCATTTTTTTTTTTTTTTTTCTGTTTCTTGTAGCTCCGAAACAAGTGCATGGATATTCAATTGCGAATTTATACCTTATCTGTGTTGAAGGTCCTCAAACCCAAACGGAAGTACTTACCATTCAGTTAAAAGTTATTCGAGTTTAAAGCAAACATACAATGTATTTTGTCGAAGAAAAACCACTTTTTATCTATCATCCTCAGAAACGTTTAATTAAGGTTTTGTGCAAGATATATAAAACATTTGTTTCCGTTTATTGTAAAATTATTTAATATTTTATTAAGGTATTTAGCGTGAAAAAGTTTTAATTTTCGAGTGTAGAACTATTGTTTCTCTTGCATACTTCAACTAGGAAGAAGTTCTTGATCAATAAAAAAAAATATTACGCTTTTGTCATAAGAAAGATGCTGTTTCGTATCCGCAGTTATCAATCTCTTTTGGTAACTTGTATTGTTGCATAGAGTTAAAAGATTTATCTCAAATGTAAAGCTGAATAATTTAGAATATAAGTTATATTGTTCTTTGCTGATGACAAATTATGGTAGATTGTCTGGACTTACAGCATCTTTAGTAAAATTTGAAAATGAATTTTCCAAACTTCCATTTGTAAAAATTTTAAAAAACTTAACAAAAATCAACCGAAAAAATTCTATGCAAGTTTTAAGCTTTTTTTTTTGTTATTTAATAATAAAATATAGCTTACATTTAAAGCAATATTCTGATATTTGTGGAAGGGCTTGTAAAAATCGTATTGCATAAAGTTTAAAAAAAATGTATTTAGTTTAAAAAATAAAGAATGAACCTCCAGCTTATGAACTATTAATATACTTTAAATATTAAAAATTCAAAGATCATGCATTTTTTTTAACTAAGCATTTATCACACAAAGTATCTTGTCAATTGAAGTAAATCAAGTCCCCAAACAAAGAACCTTTCTTTTAGTGAAACTTAATGAACTGCTGACGTTTTCGTTAAAAAAAATAGTATTCAATGTTTCATTTGCAATTGCAAAATTTGTAGTGTTTTTTCCCCTCATGAGGCAAAATAGTACAAAAACTACTGTATTTTAATTAGAAAACTAAAAAAAAAGTATTAATACTCCAACTAAGTATACAATATACTGCATTAACTTTTAAACTACAAATAATAATAACAATACTACCAATAACTTACCAAAGTTTTATGCCTGAAAAAAAATTAAAACGTCTTTAAATTTCTAGGTTAGAAAATTGGTAAGAAATCAGTTCCTTTTTTAAACCGGCTGAAAGCTAAAAGTTGTATTTTAAAAAGAAAAAATACCAAAAATTTTGTTTCTATTCCTCACATTAAATATAATTTTGACAAAAAAAAAACTTAATGCGTTGCATTTACATGATTTTATGAATTTTTAATGCTAACATTTTTTCTTTCTTTCTAATGGCTTCACATATAGGCGACCATTCGCTGACTTTATGCAATCTCCCGATATGGCATCCATGTGGCACCATTAAGGATGATTTTTACTCCCATTTTTCACCAGATGGAGGCACCTGGGCTCTCTTCGATGAAAAACTGCATGATAGCATATTAGAACTTAAAAAATTAATTTTTGGACAATCATACTGATGTTTTGCATAACTATTTACGTGTAAAGATTGCAAACAATTGTAGATTAGAGGTTTTTGGAAGTATATATAATTATTTGTATTCATATTTTCATAATAAAGATTCCAATGTTGATTTCAAACATATTTTGTTGCCTTCTAATGCAATATTTTTTCTCACTATTATTTTTTGTCTTGCATTTAAACAAGATGTGCATGAGATATATGCTCAAAATGTAGCCCAAATTGCCATTAATGATTATACCACTTTCATTTCCGGACCAATACCGAGGCCATTGCGTGAGGCGTCAAACTTGCTCAATACCGAAATATTATATTGCATTCGAATAATATTTACTAGGGTTAGTTATTTAGGAGACACCAAAAATAAATTGTCTTGATACAGGATTCTTCGGAAATATTTCATTTAAAACCTAAAGTAATATATAAACTATGATTATTTGTTGCATGAAAAATAAAGAGTTTCAAAATCAGCGCTATGTTAAATTATTGTTTTACGCAAAAATTCTCTTTCAAACGAATATAACTAATTAACTAACGAATGGGAAATAAATACATTCCACCACGCAAAAATTTACTCTGATAACTTATTGCATACCGATTGTAAATTCTTTACTCAATTTCAGTTAGCTTAGTTTTCATATTAATCAAATATTTTTAGAATAAAATCGAGCTGTAATTCAAGTGTAACTTCTTATTGGCGGGAAAAAATGGCAAAATAGATTTGTCAAAGCCAGTTCTATCACCTAAAGTGCTTTTTCTTTTAACGCGTTTATAATGGTTAGCAGCACCCTTTAATAGGGAAATGCAAAATTTATAAGGCTATAAAATTGTTATTGCATTTTGAGTCTACGGAGAAAAGTTTTTGCTGGCTCTCTAAGTTTTGAATTTTTACTGCTCTTGCTTGCCCTATAAACAATGCAACAACAATTTTCACGGCATGTTCATTTTTCTTATAAGTGCCGTTTATATGTATTATATATCAAAAATGGATTTAGGAAATACATATTTTATTCATAAAAGACTTGCCTGATAGTAATAATCAATACATTTTTTGAACCCCTTGACGGCGTTGTTGCTAAATTTTAGCACCCAAACGTACTGTAAGGAATGATGGTGCAATATTTAATATATTGTCTGAAATATCCTTAGCTAAATTATTCACGATGTTCAAGTTAAAAAAAAGTTCAATTTTCCAATCACCGTTAAGATAGAATTAAGTATGTTTGATTATGCATCAAATAAAGCATTTTGTATTGATTGAAATATATGTAGGCAGAATTTTCCCGAATACAATATCTCCCATAGCGTCTCTCATTATTGTTATATACTACTAGATGAGCCGTGCAAAGCTTTCTCGTTCAACGAAAGGAATTCAAAACCTATAGACCCAAAACTCCACTAGGCTTGACCTGCTCTCAACGAGTTTCTAAAAAAGGCTACCATAGATGAAGAGTAAAAGTTGTAAATAAAATATGAAAGTAAGGATTTCTACCTCTTTCGCGTGAACTAATCAGGGTTATCAAGGACTAGAGGGTGCCAAAGATGGGATAGTTTTCAACTCCCCGAGTTTCCAGAAATTGTTGTCATAAATGAAGAATAAAAGCTGTAAATAAAATGCTTATGTAAGGTTACCTACCTTTTTCCAGTTCCTAAGTAGGGTTGCCAGAGGCTAAAAAGTGCCCAAAAATGAGTAATTTAACCTCAGTTTCCAAAACTTGATGTCATAAATGAAGAGTAAAATCTGTAAAGAAAACGTTAAAGTAAGGTTGCTTACCTTTTTCCGGTCCCTAACCAGGGTTGTCAGGGGCAAAAAGGTGCCAAAAATGAGTAATTTACCCTCATTGAGATTCCAAAAATTGTTGTCATAAATTAAGAGTAATAGCTGTTAAGAAAAAACGCTAAAATAAGGTTGCCTACCTGTTGCGTGTGAACTAATCAGGATTGTCAGGGGTAAAAGGTACCCGAAAATGAGTAATTTACCCTCCCCTTTACAACTTTCACTCTTTATTTATGATCATAACTTTTGGAATCTCATTGAAGGTAAATTACTTATTTTTGGGCACTTTTTAACCTCTGGCATCCTTGCTTAGGGACCGGAAAAAAGTAGGCAACCTTACGTAAAAGTTTAATTTATAGCTTTCACTCTTCATTTATGGCAACACTTTCCGGAAACTCGGGGAGTTGTAAATTATCTCATCTTTGGACCCGTTTTAGCCACTGACTACCCAGATTAGGGACTTGAAAAAGGTAGGCAACCTTACTTAAACATTTTATTTCCATCGTTTACTCTTTAAGATAACAGTTTTCGGAAACTCGACAAGGGTAAATTACTCATTTTTAGGCACCTTTCAGCCACCAGCAACCCTGATGGTACGTGAAAGAGGTAGAAAAGTCTTATTTTCGAGTTTTATTTACAACTTTTACTCTTCATTCATGGTAACAATTTTTGGAAACTCGAGGAGGGTAGATCAAGCCTAGTAGGATCTTAGACTACTAGTCTTTAACGCTCTTTTTGAACTAGCAAAAATTTAACTTGTTCACTTTTCGCTGATAGCGAAGAAAGAATCTTTAAAATGTCTTGTTGATGAAGGAAAATGATGTCTTATTGATTAAAGATTTTATTTGATGAAGTATTAAGAAAGTTATAGTCTACCCATAAAAAACACTTTTGAGAAATAAGGTATGATACTGCGATTCACTATGCTAAAAAATCACGTTTTCTCCTCCTAATTTCAATGCAAAAACACAACCGTGGTTTAAAATCCTGCCCACAATGAGTTTAGATTGTACATTCTTGGAAATTTGGATCAAAATTCAGCAGAGGATAATCAGTCAATCAAAAACTACCTTCCCGTTATTAGCCGGATGCTCGTACTGAGTCTCCATCTCGAGATGCCTCATACTAAAGCAGTGCGTAATGAAGAAACAAAAAAAAAAAAAAAAAGAAGAAGAAGAAAGAAAGAAAATGACAATTTAATTTTAGTGTTAAAATGTCTTTAAAAAGTTGAACTGCCATTTATCATGCTAATATCAATGTCTTATTTCCGGATTTTAACAACTGAACTGCAGCTCAGAATCCTGCAATGAGTTTAGACTACATATAAATGGAAATTTAAGTTAGAATTCTGCTAAAGAAAATAAACCATTAAAACGGTATTTTTCACCCACGGGGTTCGAACTCACGACCTTCGCATTATTAACACGATTTATAACCAATTGAGCCAGCGTGTCATCATGTTGGGATACTATGCATGAAGCAAGGAGTAATAAAAAACAGAATAAATCGAGGTGGGTTTTTTTTTTCTGGAAAAACAATCAAAAGTTGCATTGTATCTTTATTTTTTGTCGAAAGCGGTGAAAAAAATCTTACACGATGCCAAGTTTGATCAAGCATTGAGAAGGTTGCGGCATTCTCACGAAAAAACACCTGTGAGAAATAATATATGTGAGAAAGCAAGATAAAATTTATGAAAACTTTAATTTATAAAATCAAAAAGTAACGAAAGACGGCTTAATCAAAATAAATTTTCACTCATCGGTTCAAAAGAAAGTAACTTACTTCTCACAATAATCTTCTAATTAAAAGAGAAATACCCAAAACTTATGATGTGCCCTCTTTTGAACTATTTTTGATACAGTTTCTTTTTCAAGCACTTAAGAAGTGTTTCTTGCGATGCAGAAATTCAGGCGTGCAAATTTCATCACGCATTTTATTTAGCTCATTATTCTCTCCCTTGATTTCTAATTAAAATTTAGGATTTTTTTTTAATGTAAAACATTAGCAGCGTAAACAAAAAACTGTCCGTCATTTCTCTTTCCAAAAACATAATCCAAAAGGGTGTAAGTCATCAAAAAAAAAAATCCAATTTTTTTCCCACAATCGACGTAACGCAATAACATAATTCATAACTTAAAACTACAAATCTCGTTCAAACATTCCGTAACTTGGCGACAGGATACCCTTTGGCAAGAGTCGACATTTTTGGCAAACCTGGACAACTCTCCGTTTATAAAAGGAGGGGGAACGAACATTTTTTGGACGCAAAAAGGGGGACGGGGGAAAAGCCGGGGCATCCCAGCGAAGCGATTCACAAGGAAACAATGTGACCAGTAATTCAATGTCTCCCATTCTCTGCGCGAACACAAACCAACTGGAAATGATGTTCCCTATCATTAATTCTAAAAAAAGGGCATCGCAGCATACTTTGCAGCTCCACCCATTTCGCAAAAGCCAAAGCGTGTCCATCATTCTGCGTCTTTTGCAGCCGAATACATTTCCATATCATAAACGGGTAAAGAAAAGCGCGCTCGTTTCTTATACCCGGTTATGTCTTCTAAGCCAGCTCGCACTGGGAAATAGTCTGGCTGGAGATTACGTTAAAGTGATGACGCTACCCGATTTCCAATACGATCTCCTTGTCGAAACAATGTAAACTTAGTTTCTTTCTTTTGTTGACTTTCGATTAGGGCTCTTGCTTCCTAGACCGAATTTTGAACATTAAATATGCCTATAATTATCTTTGTTTCAGAAACAAAATGTTAAGAAAATTAGGGGGGGGGGGGAATCCTAGCGTTAATCAACTACAAATGAGGCAGTGAGAAGCAAAGGGATGTAAGTGGACAATCTAAAGTTTCCAGTAAATCGCGCTTAAAGTTCAAATCATTGGTAGGCTTATATTTGAGGCAGTGAGAAGCAAAAGAAGCCATCTATACTGGTTATCTCCTAATTTTTAATTTTGGCCTTAGCAAAAGGATGCAAGGGCCAAAATTAAAAATTAGGAGATAACCAGTATAGATGGGAGGTAAACCTCTCCTCTGTCCTGGGGCAGGAGATAGTACTAATAGCCCTGGTAGGTGTTGCTATACAGCATTATTTAGAACATATTTTCCATAAAAGCCTACCAAGGACCGGAACTTTAAACGCGATTTTCTCCTAACTTGAAATTGTTCACTTGCATCCCTTTGCTTCTCACTGCCTCATTTAAAAAATTCTAAATCATTCTGCACAGCAGCACCTGCTAGGGCTACTAGTACTATATCTTGCCCAAGACAGAGGAGAGGTCCAAATACCATTTGTACTGGGTATCTCCAAATTTTTAATTAGGTCACTTACGTATATATCCCTTTCCTTCTCACTGCCTCAAAGGATGCCTGGAGATCAGCAGCTGTTTTCAAACGTTAAGAGCATGACTTGTTTTATTAGAACCAAAGACACTATGAATATAAAGATAACGTGAGAAGCAAAAGGTAAGGAAACGTTTCAAAGATAAAGTATAAAAGTAACGTTGAGTCGAGACATAAACAATATTATGTTAAGTGTTAACATTTTTGCTAGCAGATGTACCTTTTTTAAATTCTTATAGTAAACAAATAAAATTTTGCTTAAACTCAAAATTTGGTGCGATAATAAACTTTGTTAGAACAAAGTTAGAATATTTTACTGTCATTTTTATTAATAGTTTTTTAGAATTCTGAATTTTTATGCAAATATTTTTAAAAACTGGACTATTTCAACGTCTTTTTTTTCTTTCTTTTTTTTTCGTGTGTGCGTGTGTATTTTTTTTTTTTTTTTTTTTTTTTGTAGGTGATTTTCGGACAACAACCGAATAATGCGTCATTCACCTGCTGTACGCGATGATTTCTTTCTTTCAATTCTGAAACTGCAGAAATAAATGTGTTTCATATAAAGAAAAACTTTATTATAAACAAAGCAAGATTATCTTTGGGAGAATAAGATAGCACGGCTTGGTTATGCTCTTGGCCTAATGTTGGGTACAGATTTCACCTGTTTTATTTGTTTTTTTTCTCTCTCTCATTTAGGGTACTAAAATGAAGTGGTTTTACAGTTTTAAAAAAGAATGACTCTGCACTTAGTAAGAACAAGTTAGTAAGATGTTAGGAAATATAAGTAAGAACACGCCCAATCACCATTCTTACGAAATTTAAAGAGTAAACTCATATTGTAAGTGAAGAGGAAAATACGTTTTAAAGAAAAATTGAACTCTTCTAAAAGAGATACAAGCCAAAAAATAAAAAACAATAAAAATTCCTAGTTAAGAGATGAAATTCAATGCTCAAACTCGAGTCAAAGTAAAATCCTCCTCTAATCTCTCATAATCTCAGTATTTGGGAGTTTTACGATTCCACGCAAGATCCTAATGGCGTATAACACACTCACGAATTGCTCTTGGTCAATATGCAATCTTAAATAACAGTATTAAAGGGATGACGTGATAACAAATTTCAGATAAAGTGACACTAGTAAGGGTCGTTTTTTCTGTGTGATAGTAAAAATATCTGTAAATCTGAGGGACTTTTCTCACTTAAGGTTGTGTCGTCATCAACTTAAAGTTTGCTCTAACACCATTAATCTGCCAAATCACTTGTTATATCTAGTTATAATACGATCTATTATGTGGAAAACCGAGGACATCTAAGTGCCCTGAAATTAATTCCATTATTTTTTTAAACTTTCAAATCTAGAGTTATAGACATTTATAATTCCTTTAAATTCCTTTATTAGCCCCTAAAAATTTTAAGCTCCTGTTACTCTGCCGCTTATTTAAAACCAACTCGGCATTTTTTATACAAGAACTAATTACAGTACGTTAATCTTAAAAAAAGATTTTGACAAGGCCTTTTTGAGAAAGAATACCAAATGTCTCCCGAAAACAAAGTAAGTTGGTTGCATTTCGATGTTCAGTTACAGCTTTTAAAAGGGTGATTAAAACCTACTTGTGAAAGGAAAAAGCCTATTGAAGGAATATTGATAATGGCAATTTTTACGAACAGATTTACGTAAAATCATAACTGTCATAAAATAAAACATGTGTGACCTAGAACTTTATTTTATAAAGAAGGCTAATTTTGCTTCTAAAAGTGTGCTGCAGCGAGGATTATTCCTGGAATATATGAGGCTGTGAGAAGCAAAGGGATGCAGTGGACTATTTTAAGTTTCGAGTAAAACGCGTTTAAAGATCAGATCCTTGGTATACTTTCATTGAAATTTTTTTCTAAATCATGCTGTACAGCAGCACCTACCAGGGCTACTAGTACCATATCTTGCCTCAAGACAGAGGAGAGGTTCTTCTACCATGTGTACTGGTTATCTCCAAATTTTTAATTTCGCCACTTGCATCCCTTTGCTTCTCACTACCTCATATTATCTTATCAGAAATTTAAAGATGATTTCATTGTATAGGAAAGTTCTGCTGTGGGCTGGTAAAAGGCAGTAACTGCAAATTTCTTTCTTTTTTTTGCCTTTTTGTTATCTATTGCACGTTAGCTTTATTGCACAAGCTAGCTTATTTGGTTTTCGCTAGAAAAAAAACCCGTCTAATTCCAGAATTTCCAGATTATTAGTATTGAACTTAACACGCGTTTCTTTAAATATCAAAAAAACTCATTTCTGCAGATGCTGCCGCCTTCCTGCCCACGGTACCATTTTACTTTAAGCTAAGCGTAAACAATTAATAGGAACTGCCATCTTAATCATGATTATAAATACTGTAGAAATTAGGCAATCTAAGAGATAGAGATTGGAATCTTTTCCTAGGAATGGTTGCCGTTGCGCAACTGGCTGCTACCTCTTCGCAGCCAGGTGTGAACAGGTACTATTTTGGGACATTTATACATTCTTAAAGTATATTCATCATTTATGCATCAAATTAAAGCTATTTTTTTCTATAAGGTTGCCTATGTAAAAGTGGCCGCAAATGGAGGCTGCCAGCTGTTAAAGATTGCTTATAATGAAAGAATTGGCGCGTTAAACCACTCGTTCCACAGGGATGATGATAGCCAGCTGTACGCAAGGGCTTTTGCCCCCCTTTCAAAATGAAAAATATTTAGAATTTAAAAAAACCTTGATATTGACGATTGCTTCAATTTGTAAATTTATCAAGGAGTTCTCTCTCTCAGCAGTAGTAACTTTGTCACTGAGTTTGAAAGTGTACACATCTTCTTTGGGAGCCCATTGCAAAGGGAAAGTAATTGGTGGTTAGTTGGGTTAATGCCGCAATCATTTTAGAATTACATTGCTTCCAAAATCTTGAAGGAAGGGAGTTGGGGGGGGGGCGCAAAAGACCAGTCTTCTAACTGCCCAAATGATGGTCCTGCACAGCTGCGCCCCGAACTTCAATTTTTAGGAGGGCGGAAACTCAATAGGCCGAATGGTACTCCAAATTTTGCCGAATGATGATATTTTTGCCATATCGACATACAAAATTTGCCGAAAGATGATATTTTTGCCATATCGTCAAACACAAATTGGAGAAAGATGATATTTTTGCCATATCGTCAAACACAAATTGCCGAATAAGGAAAATTTTGGGAGGTCACGCTGACCTCCCATCTGAGTCCCCCCCCCCCTTCATGATTGAGCTGGATTTGTCATTGATTGCACGAGTTTTTAAAATCACTGCGTATGCGTCAATTGCTAGTGTTCTCAATCAACGGTGCGAACAGTAGCAGAAATGAATTTCAAATCCTCCAAAAGAAATAAAATTAATAAATTTTTGAGTGGTTTCCATTTAAAATCCCATGGTACATATAATGCGTATTCCTCAATAAAAGGTAAAATGCCTTTCATCTACGAAATTAGAAAGAATGATTAATATTTTACCTTTTATTGAGGAATACGTGTTTATGTGTATGGGATTTTAAATGTAACCACACAAAAAGTATTAATTTTATTTCTTTTGGCGCATTTGAAATTTGCTTCTACTACTGTTTGCACCATTAGTTACGAACGCTAGCAATTGACGCATCCCCAATGACTTTAAAAAACTCGTACAACCAATGGCGTATCCAGCTCAACTATGAAAGGGGGGGGGGGGGGAGCAGAGAAGCCCCGATGGAAGGTCATTGAGATCTCCCAAAATTTTCCTTACTCGGCAAATTTTGATTGACGATATGGCAAAAATATCATCATTTGGCAAAATTTGGGGTTCCATTCGGCCCATTGAGAGAATTTTTCACGTTTGATATACAATCACATATAGAGAAAGAATTGCGTTACATGTGCGAAGGAAAAGTATTAGTAATAAGAAATAAATAAATGCTTCCTAAAATTAAATTGCCGGCCTCGTTTCTGAAACACTGGGGGCCGTGAGCATTCCACCCCCGGGCAAATTTTTTTGACAACGCACAAAAAAGGTTAAATATCAAGAAAAAGAAATTAGATGATTGGGGCGTAATTAATAGGTGTCGACTGACGGTTAGTACGGGATGAGGGGGGGGGGGAGGGCAGAGTTTGGATGGGGCCCCGCATGTCAATGTTTTGGCCCGGGGCTCGGTAAAACTCTCGGTGATCCTATGTACATCTATAACAATTTTCCAATTTCCGCTTAAGATTGTTTTAGGATCGCTTTTATTTGTCCATTTCCATGAGTAACCACAAGGAAGGTCTTGGCGCAGATAAATTTTTTAAGGAGTGTTTAGCTGCATTGGTTTTTCTTAGGGATATCGTTCTTAAGAGGGGTGCTCCGTAGCTTTTGAGAAGGGTTATACCGTTGATCTTGAAAAGATGAGCGCCTTATTATTCCAATAAGTGTTTTCTATTTTTTTGAATTAAGCGGAGGATGCAGTTGATCAGTCCAGTTTCTTCCCTCCTTCAATGAAGATGCGGCAAAAGCATAAACAAAAGGAAAATCGTTTGAAAATCACCTCCAAATACTTTCTGATTTTTCGCATGAGAAAACAAAAGATAGAAGCGAAAGAAGTATTAACTATAGTAACGCCATCTATGATCATCTCTGAGAAATAATAGATGAATCATATTGTGCCAGCTGTAAGTTCGAATAATTGAGAAGTAAAAGAAACTACACTTTTACTCCTATTCCTACAAAAATTAATCTTTTTTTTGGATGGAGAGAGACTGACGGAGGTAGAAATATATTCGCAACAGCAGGCCTGTCATTAGAGGGGTTAGAAGGGGCAAATTGCCCCCCCCCCCCCTGACTTTTAGAAATTTATGTAAATACATATTAGTGGAAAATTTCGAAATGACGGGCCTGCTGAGGAGGATATGGTGACATTTAGGAAGGGTTCCAGTATTTCTTAATCCTTTGCCAAGGTCAAAAAAAGGAAAAAATCGGAGTTGGGGGGGTAATCCCCCCCCCCCCCGAGGCATTGGTTTTAACATAAATGCGAATTTTAATACATTAGTTTATACAAATGAAAGGACTGTTTTGATCAAAAAACCCTCTCCAGTAGGTATTTTTGATCGAAAAAAACCCCTCCAGTAGGTTTTTTTTGATCAAAAAATCCCCTCCAGTAGGTTTTTGATCATAAATCCCCATACAGAAGTTATTTTAGATCAAAAAGCTCCTGCAGAAAATATTTTCAAAGAAAAAAACCCAATCCAGAAGGTATATCTGGCTGCGCTAGTGAGTACAGCAAACAATGAAAATTAACAAAGAAACAGCTTTTCAAATACATGCTTTGCATTGATTTGTTTTCAAACCAGCAGAGAGTTGCAAATATAAAACTTGAACTTGCAAATTAAGCGGCAAAGAAAACACCTGTGTGTGTGCGGAAGGTTATACACACTCGCGCAGAAAACAGAAAGACCTGCTGTTTTTCCTACTATGTGTAATCAACGCTTCATTGCATATTACTTGAAATTGTAGGCAAAGAGAAAAATTCATAAATAAGGGACAACATTTTGAACGTTGCCTAAATGCAAACACATTGAAATAGGTAATTCGCAAAAACTCAACCATAAATAATTCCTGTATAACGCTCTCTCAACAACTAACAGTACAGAAATTTCCGCATTTAATCAGTTTTTGCTACAGTAAATATTACTGCGATGAAACAACTTATGATGACGGTTCCGTGTTGCTAAAACTTTGAAAAAAAAAAAAAAAAAAAAAAAACTTTTTTTTGCAAGCGTGCAAATATTTTAACATATTCCTTACAATGAAATGTTTAAAATGATTGCCTTATTCCTTCCGATCTTTAACATACACCACACGCACACACACACATCATGTGCGTCTTGAGAGGAAAAGAAAAGATTTCTAAAACTTAATTCTTTTGATAAGAGCTAAACAAAATTACATAGTTAAGCAGAAAATATATTAAATTCGGAACTGATGTGATATACCCCACCCTTGGCGACTTTTTCCTGTTGGCGCCAAGAAAGCGTCGCCAAGAAAACGATGTATGACGACATATGTCATACATCGTTCTTAGCGATGCTTTTTTTAGCGCCAACAGGAAAAAAATCAGATAAAAAACATGATCAAAGCACTTCAGAACACAATATATATAAAAATAGCATAAAAGCACAACAAAAAACATCACGAATATATACTTCAAAAATGTACAGGGCCGGGGTTTTTTGTAAACATATTAAAATACAATGAAATAAATTATTGTATTAATTACAAGTCGAAATTAATGCATTAATTTTTTTTTCATCATTTCTCCGGGATACGAGCCCTCGGTCTCATAGTACTTTCGTAATGAGACCTCGGCTCGCCGGCCCTGCCTCGGTCTCATTACGAAAGTACTATGAGACCTCTGGCTCGCCAGGACCTCGCTCCGCTCGGTCCGTTATCCCTCCGACTGTTAATATACATTACAGTCGGAGTATGGTCACAGTTATGTATATTTTCATGGAGACACCCAAGGGTGGCTCCTTCCGTTCAGTGTACAATAATGACACAGTTATGAGTGTGAAATATGCACCATTATTGTGCAGATTTATTAATAAAATTCAGCATTTTTAAGAGTACAACCGAAAGAACTTTCAATTGTTAACATAAAATTCAGTACCTAAAGGAGGCACGTTAATAGAATGTCTAAATAATTCGTGGCATCGATAAGAGTTAACTTTTAGAACAAAATAACCGTACTATTTCTGTAAAATTAATTTACATACAGTAAAAATAAAGTTAAAAACTAAAAGAACCCCTCAAGGATTTGTAAAAACAAAGAATTTTGGAAGTAAGAGGTTTTTTTTTGAATTCTAAAATAAAGAACTTACCTTTTTATATGGTATAAATATTCACACTCAGTCTAAAACAATACATCATATGACAATGGCACGTTACAGATACACACCACGTTGGAGTTAACTTTTAATTAACCTTCAAGTTTGAAGAAACTGGCATTTTCTAATGTTTTTACTTCAAAACACAACTACTGAATTTAAACTAACACAAAATAAGCATTCCTGTAAGGTATATTGCACGAAACAACACCACGTATCTCTCCTGCGTGAAACCCAAACAACCCAAGTAAACAAGTTTGAACAGATCTGTAAGATTGCCTTCGGGTTGCTAAACACAGGTTAGTTTGGCCAGGGATGCCATGCATAAAAATTATCGCCTCATTGGCGAGAAAAATATTTTAATTTTGTGCAAAAAAATCGAATGTCGCCAAATGGGGGGGGTATATCACATCTGTACCTTAAATTCTCAATAACTAGTTTTGAAGGGGTAAAATAATATTTAGCGACAAACTCTCCCCATTTATTGCATGCTGAATGAATAATTTTCCATTTTGTAACATCAATTTTGATGAAAGAAAGTATGTATTGTACCACCCTCCTTCATTCACTTATCCCCTCCCTCGTCTAAACAAAGAAAAAAAATATCAGATACTTCTTTAAATTTTCTAGATTTCCCTGGAAAATTTTAAGACTCATACCCCCCCCCCCCCCCCTTCCCTTGAACAAACACTATTTTAAACTCGATTCAGCTGGTTCAATTCATGGTTTGAAAAAAGAATAAAAATTATCTAAAATAAAAATAATAACTGTCCTCTCCGCTAACAAATCTTGTTCTTAATTTCTGATGCCCGATCATGCTATTATCGGAGCATTTACCTAATTTTCTAAATTTAAAAAAATTGTTGCATAAAGATAAAAGACAAGGGGAGCTATTCAAACATATGAATATGGATTAGATTTAGTAAACAAAGCATTTTGAATTAAAATACAAAGAAATCGCGGTTTCTGTTTATAAAAAAATGTATTACACTCAGGGCACACCTATATTCAAAGCAGAGCTCATTTTCTACGCCATACTACTCCATCAAAATGTATACTTGCTGAACTTTCTTTCATTTTTATAAACTTTATAGTAGCTAAGCTGTTTGTAACCAATAAAATTTCTACTATTAAAATGCAACTGAGATAATTTATCTCTTCGCATACAAATAATTTAATTGAATGCTAAGACCATATTAGTAGTATGCATTTGCGTAAATATGAGCTTCGAAACATATTTCTTTAGCTTTGAAAATCATACTTAAACTGAAAGAATTGTCGGAAACTGCATCTTTACTACGAGCAGCAGTCGCCATACTAATTCATAATTATCTTGCTTTTCACTACAATGCAGTCACCTATAGATTAAGGACTATAAAATATGTTTGTTAGTCGTACATAATTCCAAAATGTAGTTCCCTTTTTATCCGGAAAGAATAACTTCTTGAAACAGTGGTTAATGTAAAAATCATGAAGGTTCTTACCTGATTTCATGGTATCAATTTCTGTTGAAGCTTTCCATACATAGATTTATTTCAGTTGCTTAAAATTTTTCTCGAGTACACATTTACTAAACTCCGGGAATTGAAAATAGCTGTAAATTATGTGTATGTTATCAATCCTAGAAGTAACAAACATCATTTTGATGTTGATGTTTTAATTCACAAATTTCAATATTAATCTGTAGAATACTGTATTTTTAGTATGATGTCGACGTTGAATCAGTTAAAAATAAGTCATACTTGTGGCTAATGTGACAGCCGTATCACATGAAATTATGAAACAGGCACACCACCTACTGCGCTACAGAGTCCCATTCAAACGCACTGACATTCCTATTCCAAGTCACAACTGAGTACAACTGTATTTATGTCGAGGACTGCATACTAAGTGCCTTGCCTCCATTATTTTATATACCGATAGATGGCAGTACCATCACTGGATCGAACAGTTTATGAGAATTTAGAACTAGTCCAGGAGCTAATAGCTAACTGGTGCTAGCACCCCCCAGAGGTATCGTTTCACTTGGAGGACATTGAGACCACGAGCATATTTAACGTCGACCAGTCCCCTTTAATGACGACGGTGGGTTTTCGATCATCGAGGTTCGAACCCAGGACCCTCCGGCCCCCGAATCCGACACTCTACCGATCGGGCTACCACGACCCAAACGCACTGACATGTTCAAGTTAAATTAGGGCTGTGTTCGGAAACAGTTTACCGGTTACACCGCGTGGCTGTTTAAAGTGCGGATCATCATGGATATTTTTCTGGTGATTTCGGTAGAACAGCTTTGTTTCTGAATAGAGTAAACCCTCGTTTTACACGGGTTTATTTTACGTGGTTTCGATTATATTCGGTTTAAGAATTGACACCTTTGTTTTATTTTACGCGGATGAGCTTCGGTTTTACGCGGAGGCAGCAATTCAAACAGAAAACATCAAATCCAGGGCACCTGCGGTAATCGAACCCACGGCCTACTGTACCGCACACATTCGACTACGTAGGTCTTAAACGCAGTGACGTAAACCCTAAAAATTTTAACGCTATGTAATTGTTGCCAGGATTCAGCTGAGTTTAAAACGTTTATTATTGTCTTTGCAAGTACTGCAGCAGCTTTAATCTCCTTTGAGCTGTTGACTTCCACTGTACACATATGCCAAAAGGAACCGTTTATAGGGTAGGCAACCATTCACAGCACAACACAATCACATAAAGAAAAGAAAAGGACAGGAGAGAGAAAGTACATGCATGCCCGAGCCGGGATTCGAACCCATGAACTCCCGTTTATTTCTGTTGATTGAAAAATGTACACACACGCATACACAAGATTTATATGAAATTAAAAAAAATATAACTGATTCAAGGCAGTTTAGTTATTTTTAACAAATTATTATACCGTTTGATTTGACCTTTTGCTATTCTCAACATAGAAGCTAGCATGATTGCCAATGGTTATTTTGTTGGTTGACCTTCATGGTTGGTATAATTTAAACCATGGTCTCGAACAATTAGTTTTGTTTTTAAGAAAAAGTTTTTTTCCCTGCTAAAATTAACGCGTACTTTTATTAAAATTATTTTGAAAGAATTTTTTGAAAATAGCATTTTACCTGAAAAAATCACATATATTTACACTCTGTGTATAAGTTCCTCATTTGAAATTTTCTAGTAGTAGTAGTAGTTAGTAGTAGTAGTAGTAGTAGTAGTAGTAGTAGTAGTAGTAGTAGTAGTAGTAGTAGTTAGTAGTAGTAGTAGTAGTAGTAGTAGTAGTAGTAGTAGTAGTAGTAGTAGTAGTAGTAGTAGGAGTAGTAGTAGTAGTAGTAGTGAGTAGTAGTAGTAGTAGTAGTAGTAGTAGTAGTAGTAGTAGTAGTAGTAGTAGTAGTAGTAGTAGTAGTAGTAGTAGCAAGTAGTAGTAGTGAGTAGTAGTAGTGAGCAAAACTAGCAAGTAGTAGTAGTGAGTAGTAGTAGTGAGCAAAACTAGCAAGTAGTAGTAGTGAGTAGTAGTAGTGAGCAAAACTAGCAAGTAGTAGTAGTGAGTAGTAGTAGTGAGCAAAACTAGCAAGTAGTAGTAGTGAGTAGTAGTAGTGAGCAAAACTAGCAAGTAGTAGTAGTGAGTAGTAGTAGTGAGCAAAACTAGCAAGTAGTAGTAATGAGTAGTAGTAGTGAGCAAAACTAGCAAGTAGTAGTAGTGAGTAGTAGTAGTGAGCAAAACTAGCGACCAGCCAATGTTGTTGAATGCAAGCTTCAACGAACAGGTATTACCATTGAAAAGAGATAAGATGGAGGGAGTGAAGACCTTCATTCGTGAAGCCAAGACCTCAAGTCACAGAGACGATATTTCAAATTAATAAGTGGAAATATTACTAGTAAGTAGAAAGTCTAAAATGAAATGGATGGTCATTCGTGAAGCCAAGACCTCAAGTCACGTGACAGATTTTAAAGCAACACATTGACAGAGAGAAATCAGGTTTCTTTCGCTTGTTTCACGCAAAACGTACCAGCCATTCGCCGTTGTTGAGTCACTTGGCTTGGGATCTGAGCCAATGATTGGACTTGCTCCCTCCATTTACTAATTCCTGCTCCAAGGGTATTACAAATTTGAGGCAGTTAGAAGCAAATGGATGCAAGTGTCTAATTTTGAAATTTGGAGATAACCAGTGCACATGATAGGGGAACCTCTCCTCTTTCTTGGGGCAAGAGATAGTACTAGTAGCTCTGGTAGGTGCTGCTGTACAGCATAATTTAGAAAAAAAATTCAATGAAAGTCTACTAGGATGTTATCTTTAAACGTGTTTTACTCAAAACCTGAAAATATCCACTTACATCCCTTTGCTTCTCATTATCTCAACTAATTTGATAGGAGCTCTAGCAGACTCCAGTGAGTTCTTTTTTTCATTATTGCTGAGTACTAGCTTCCAAGTCACTATTCATGTAACATTTGAAAAGTTTCAAGCTTAAAAAATTATATTGTAGTGCAAATTTTAAGATTAAAAAAAAAATAAATGTTGGCCTTTCCAGTTATCAAAAGCCGAATAACCAGCAACCTGAGGTTGGAGGAAATTAATTGTGTCCCCACCCCATTCTGCAAAACTGAGCCAGAGGAGTCAAAATCACTTTTAAGCTAGTATGATAAAAACCAGCATTTTAATATTCAACTGAAGTGTATCAAAAATTAAAATATAAAATGTATTCTCGGTCAAAATTTTCAAACACTAGCTATAAAAACTGTTCCGCTAAGTACAATTTTCAGAATATTTACCCTTTCTAAAATTCTCGAATGTTTTACTAAAGAGTTACGTTAACTATTTCAGCAGTAAAATATTTCTCATTTTCAATTTAACATCATAATATAATGATAAATTAAGAATCTGTTCTCACAGTATGCGTTTTACCCTTAACAATTCATCAAGTTTACCATATTTTATTTTTTACCACTATTCAACGGTTTCTAGTTTTAAACTAATTTATGAACCCGATGAAAAAGCGTGTTAGCAAAAAACGATTATTCAATAAAAAGTTTTTAAAAATATCTTTAGAGAAAAGTTATGCATAAAGTGAAAATACGTGATTAATGAAATACTAGTGAAACGTTATGTATATGTGGTGTTGTTTTTATTTTATGTAAATGTTTAAGAATGGTTATTAAGAAAAAAATACAGAAACTTCAAAAACTCTTGTTAATTTCACTCGTTGCTGAAAAAAAAGTACTTTAAACTGCAATTAATACAGCCATATTAGGTCATCCCGCATTAGAGGATTTTAAAAATTAATTAAGCATCCTCTTTAAAGAAAAAAACTCAACCTTTTTTTTTCTTCACAGCACAGGGAAGAGGAAAAAACTGAATTGTGTTTTTTGTTTTCAAACGTAGCCATTTTATTTGAGAAATAATAATTTTAAGTAAAACTCTATCACTTATATTTTCTATTTCATGTTTTCTACCGAAATACAATTTAAGGGGAAGAAAATATTTAGTTTTGGATCTCGTAATTTGATTTTATAGCTTGAGTTCGATTCTTTATATAAAATATATAAATTTATACCACATAAAATACTATTAAAAAAACATATTTTTAGTTCAATAAATATTTCTAATATTGTTGTAACAGAATTAGTGGTGTTAAAGTATCAATAGCACGATTAATCCGTCAGTCGCTTCAACTATCGAATTTTATGTGAAGTTATCGATAGTACCATCGATTAAAAACTGATTCATTGAATTTAAAAATAGGACTTTTTTGACTTTTCAAATTCATTTTTATATTGCCTATATTTAAAGGGTATTGAGTAAAAGTAGGTACTATAATATTTTGTCAAGTTGATAACTTTTAAATGGTTTAAAAGACAAAAAGTGTTTTAGTTTTACTTCTAAAAGATAAATTTTGAAGTTCTGAACGTTTTGAAACACTACATGCAATTTAAAGGCTACTTTCTGGATACTTCATACATCGATTGTGTAGGAATGTTGTGACTACTGTCTTTAGCTCAAAACTTATTCTGTATTACTAAAGGAGTATACCTTGTGGCATTGAGAGACATATATGATATCTCAGCTAATTTGTGCATTAATTGCATTGTTTTTGTCACGTTTTGCATACATAAAACTACATAACTGGAAACGAAACGCTTTGAAACACTATTTGCAGTTTAAAGGCTACTTTCTTAATCTTCATTCGTCGATGATGTAGGAATGTTGTGACTACTGTCTCTAGCTCAAAACTTATTCTGTATTACTAAAGGAGTACCTTGAGGCACCAAAGGACTTGTATGATATCTCAGCTAATTTGTACATTAATTGCGATGCTTTTGTCATGTTTTGCATACATAAAATTCCATAACTGGAAACAGAACGCTTTGAAATACTTTATGCAATTTAAAGGTTACTTTCTGGATACTTCATACATCGATAGTGTAGGAATGTGTGACTACTGTCACGAGCTCAAAACTAATTCTGTATTACTAAAGGAGTACCTTGCGGCACCAAAAGACATGTAATGATGTCTCAGTTAATTTGTGTATTAATTGCACTGCTTTTGTCATGTTTTGCATACATAAAATAACATAACAACCTCCCATTCAGATTTCTTGATGTTTAAGTGAAAAAACGTTTTTGACAAATTAGGATGGGAAATTGAACAATCTAGCCACACTATAACAACTATGACGTAAAGTTACATTCTCCCCTGAGTGTGTAATTCCTTTATTCCTCGGTGTGAATTACTTTGATTAGTTTTATGATGTCAATAACTGGGTTAGTGCTGCTTTACTTTTCGTTTCTTTGCTGCTTTTGAGACGTGTTTCTGTGAATAATTTATCAGAGAACAGTTCTCTTGAGTTTTTTTCTTAATAAAGAACACCATTAGCTCACTCATTCACAACCTTTCGCACTGTTGTGTTCCAAATGACAGCTAGATAACGGTACTTTACTCTTTAAAATTTAATAATTTTTTATTGATTTTTTTTTCCTTTTCTCTGTCACATTTGAGGAGGTGCCATGCAAAAGCAAACAAGTCCGCTTTAAAAAAAATTTCGGAAAAATACAAAAAACTATTATTTATTTAATGAGGGACTTTACACCAACAAAAAGTTTTAAATACTGTTTAGTTTGTACCTGGTGTTATTATTTTACATCATGTTTCGATAGAAATATGCTAATAATTATTTAATTATTTAGCGTTAAATATTGGATGTGTTATTTTGCTTGAACTAGTTTTTTTTTTTTACTTGAACTAGGTAGGGATATGTTCTCTTTTGCCTGGACAATTAGTTTTCTCAATTTATTTCGTAAAATCTCTAAAAAAAATAACAACATAGTTGTACATGAAATACATCGCCCATACACACCATGTATTTCTGCCTTAGCCCTGGTTATAGGACGGTTACTTACTGAAAGATATTGTACAGACTGGCAGTTTCAATTTCAAATCTAACCTGTTGCGATAACTGCAAACATCACTAACTGGTGACTGCAATAAATCTTGCAATAAACCACTAAACTACTTATATAGTATACGTTGTGAGTTTACTGTGAAAATACTTAAAACGAGAGCATTTGAAATACATCAACTTATTCAATAGTAACTTTCAAAAATAGCCGGTTAAACAGTGCTCTCTTTAACATTTTTTTTTTACTATCTTCAAGTATAATTTATTATTTCTCTGCTATATTTCGCACACTATTTCTTACATGGTAAGCTTTTTTTATAGTTGATTAAATAATTATTTGAATCAACTATTTTTTGAGCAATATTAGAAAAAAAAGCACGAATCATATTACGCTTTTAAACTATTGTATTAAAGTTTTATTACCAGATGGCTATGTTAATTAACCGAATAATTCTTTGAAAAATATTTTACTTAATCACTGTAGCGAGAATAAGTTCGTGAGATTAAAAAAACCCCTCATAATTAATCCTACAAAAATATTTTAACAGTTCCCCCATGAAGAACAAACATGCGCGAAACAGAATCAATGTTGATTTTATCCTCATTTTTTTTCCTCTCATTCGTAGAACTTCTTTCTAGGTCTGAAGTAAGAAATGAATAATGACTTCACTAGCCCCATACTGCTTCAACAATGAAACTGTGCCCAATAGTGGAATAATACTCTAATGACACTTTTGTTGGGGAGAAAAAAGAAAAATACTGCAAACTACTCCCTCATTATTTTTCTTCTTGCACAGTTTTGCGCTGAATATTCATAAAAGAGGTGAAATACTGCTTTGGAAAAAGTTGGATTCCGCCCAACAAAACGGACAAGAAATATTTTGTTGCAACTATAGATCACTACCATCGTAGTAATAAAATCCTTGAGAGGAATATATATATATATATATATATATATGTGTGTGTGTGTGTGTGTGTGTGTGTGTGTGCATAATTCCGGCTATCCAAAAATCTGTTTAATCGAAAGGCTTCTAGCACTCTTTTATTTTGCTTAACTATTAGAAATATTTCAGCTATAATGTAGAAAAAAGCCGACGCTATAAAATAAGTATCTGAAGCAAACATGAAGTATTTTTTAATGTATTATACATTTAAGAATTGAATAGAAAGTTTTCAACGTACGCACACATGAGGAAAATATATGCGTTAAAAATATGCACAAAATCCCTCCTGCATGCAAACTATTCATATTTAGCAAAACAAGTAGTGTTTTGTTTTCGTATGTTTCTTTGCTTTTTCTTCTTTTTTTTCTGTTAATACTTCCAGTGATTTTACTGTGAAACAAAACAAAGTCAGATCTAAGAGCTATTTAAACAAATCTCAACTGCCTGCCGGGCAGATGTAGAACAATTGGCCAATATGAAGCAGGGAAAAAAGTTATAATTCCAAAAACAAGCCAATCAGATGAATTTGAAAAAAGTATTATAGTTACCAAAAAAGAAAAAAAAAAAAAGAACAAATAAATAGTTTAATTCAGTTAAATCTATATATTAAAATAAAAAAAAAAAAACATGAGATACGTTAAATCTAAGAACCTCTTAAAATTCGACAATGATGATTTCAGATTTTACCAGAAATTCAAGGGAAGAAACATAATTTAAACGGAACATTAGACAAACTTGCTCAGAAGCGCATGCAAAACTAATCAGAAATCTTGAAAATGTAACAAAACTCCAATAAATAAATAAGTAAATGTTAACACACTACATAAAATGAATTAAAAGTGTTTAAAATTTTATGTTAAAAAAGGGTGAATTTTCCATTGACTTTCTAATTAAAAAAATCACCTTCAAATTCATTTACTTACTACAGTGATTATCGGAGGTCGAATTATCCGCGGTTTTCACTTATCAGCGATTACCGTGCCACCGTATTCCGAGGACAATTGGAAGTTTACTGTATTTAAATTTGACATTTTGAGCTCGAGTGGATTGAGGCATCATTAGTGCCTTGCTCATGCTAGGAATTTTTGTCAGCAATTAATAATGTTCTCGTTTTGAAACGTGTTTCAAAAGTACCATAATAACAGTTTAAGTTATACACATACGACCAATGGCGTCAATACGAAGAGGGGGGATGAAGGGGCGGTCCACCCCGGTTGTCATCCGTCTGGTAGATGACACCCAAAGTGGAATTGCAAGTTTTTGAAAAATATAAAACTAAAATGCATTTGTAAAATTAAAAATTTAAAAATTTTCCGGGGGTAAACCCCTGGACCAACATTTTTATTATTTTTTTTTGGGGGGGGGGCATTAGCCCACTTAAAATTTCTTTTCACACAAATGTAGTTGTTTCTGAATATTGCATGAATTTCATGTTTTCAAATAAAATTTTATTTTATTTATTTATTTATTTTTTAAGTTTATTTTATTTTATTTTTTTTATTATTATTTTTTTGCGTGTTTAGGGGGAGGGTGTGTGACAAAACAAATAACCGCCCCGGGTGTCACCCATACTAGGTACGCAACTGCATACGACTGCATACAAGATTTACTATTTCTTTAAAAAAAGATTTCTAGAGCTCACTTTAGCGAGTGACTAGTATGCAGATGAATACTTTTGTTTTACCTTTGTAACGCATTCTTAATTTAGAATCAATCAGAAGATGTTCATGAGCCCTTCAATTACGTTTACTGTGCTAGGATTTCGAGGTGATAAAATAGTTAAAAATAAATGACGCTAAACGTTGAATGAAAATCCGCTCGAAGTTCATGATTGTTAAATGCTCAAAATCACAGAAGTTTTCCCTTGTTTTGATTTCGTTTTTCATTATGATTTTAAAGTGTTCATTTCAGCGAGTTGTCTAATTTAGTTTACAGTTCATGACTTAAAAGCTCTGAGAGAAAGTACTTGAAGCGTGATGTAAATTAGCAAATGTAAGTGTCGGTAAAAATGCGGCTAATTTTTATTTAAGTGAACGATTAATGTGTAGAAAAAATGCCTACTTTTTTCCTGTCGTCCAATTTCCCTTTTTTCTGGGAGAGGGGAGGATAAATTAGGTGAGCTTCTTAGTGAATCGATCAATTTCTTTTATGATGCATGGTTTTTTTGTACAAAAAATTGTAATGAATAAAAAATTGACGCGTGTAGTTAAATTATGAATTAATGTCCATGAAAACTCGTTCAATAAGTAATAAATGCAATGATCTATTTGCATTACAGTTAATTCTATGCCATACAATAGTTTAATACTCAAATTTTCACTTATCATGATTTCCTATTTTTTGAAAAGTACCTATTGCTTGATATCACGGCCCAAACGTAAATTATTTCGTTTCACAGTTCACATTGGGAGGTCTTGGGAAGTTGTAGGGGAATATGGGGCAAAGTGAAATGTTCAAATATTTACTCTGCTTTAAGCTTCACCTGCCTAGTAATATTCTAACTATGTAGTAACACATGTAGTCTATTCCAATCTAGAACAATTGCCCCTGAAAATCAAGGAATATGAAAATACAAGCAATTTTGAAAAACTGATACTCATATTTTAATATTTTGTTGCAAGTCCAAAATTATTTTTATTATTATTAAATGATAAAGTTATTTTTATTAATAGGGGAGACTGGGGATACTTGATCCCCACTTTAGTTTTCATTTTTTTTCTCTGCTGCAATTATCAGTTTTTTTTTTTTAAAGTACGTGAACAAAAGGTTTTTTCTCCCTCTATCTGACAGAATTTTTTTAGTTGAAATTAAACAGATAGTTTTAGTAAAATCATTTTTTTTTCAAAAATTTCATAAAAGGATCATGTATCCCCACATCAAGGGATACATGATCCCTTCATCTTCATGGGGGATACTTGATCCCAATGAGAAAATACATAAATTTATCATTAGATCGGCAAATTATTTATTGCTTTTTAGTTTTCTACATAATATTTCTAAAAAATAACACCATCTCTAATTTTCTTTATTAGATTATAATAATGTGAACACGAAATAACATAGTTTCAAATTACACTAGACATTTGTAAAAAAAATGTACACAACTTTCATGAACTTAAGATGTTTTTGATCAGTTACTTAGTATCCAATACAGTTGTGAACAAAAAAAAAAAAAAAAAAAAAAAAAACTATATTTTATAAATAAAACTAACATTTTTTTTTTTAAAATAGCGTAATGAAGCTAAAATTACGACAAATAAAAAAAATAGGATGACAAGCACGAAAATCATCTTATTTGCTTCTTGTCTTGCAATAATAAAATTAAGAGTTTCATCAATTGAATTAATTTTTAGAAAAAAGGAAGAAAACTATCAGTGTACTCATAGAAAAGAAAGCCTAGCTTATATGCTTTCAAAACCTGAAAAGTCAAATGCATACAATTCGTTTGTTGTAATTCTTAAAGTTCCGCTCAACCCAACTGAATGTGTGCAGTTTAACACATCTTGTCAGTTTTTCAGGAAAAATAGATTGATTAAACATATCACCTTTTTGCTTCAGAGAAAACTTATTTCAAACTCTAGAAATCCAACTTCGCATTCTATCCGCTAATGGGTCAACATAATGGGCAACTTCTTTTTGTTGTAAATCTAACTATAGCACAATCATTTATTTATTTTTTCAAACAAAGATTTGACATCTATTTCAACTTGTTTAAGATTTTTGGCTGATTAGTTTATAATTTATCAGTAGAGTTAGTGCATGTTTAGATGTCTGAGGTGTTATGTGGGTTACAAGTGCGAACTAATGTTTCAATTGTTTAGCATATGTACAGTAGTGATTGTTTAAATCTATCACTCAAACTATGATAAATTTTATCATGTTAACATGGTTTTGAATGTTTAAATTTAATGTCAACTAAGTGAACAACATTTATATTGTTTTCATTGTATTTATATTGTCACATGGATACTTGATCCCTGGGATCATGTATCCGTCTAAACGAAGGTATCAAGTATCCCTAATATGCGATTATTACAAACATACTTGTTCTATTATTAACAATCAGTGGCAATTTACTAAAAATATGTCTTAATTATTAAAGACTATCTATACTTTTAACATTATACTTCGGAATTTTTTTTAAAGTTGCATTTAACGGATAATGTAAACTTCGGAATGCTTTCCTAAAAAAAAGTTTCCCTTGTCACATTCAGACGATCATTTCTTGAGCTAAAACGAAATGGCTGAAAAAAAAAAGTAGCCAGTTTTTATGTACAAGTATAACTTTAACATAATTGTCAGGTTTCAAATCTTTAAATGATTTTGGTACATTTTTGGCTATGGGATCATATATCCCTAGGGATCAAGAATCCCTAATCTCCCCTACATAAAAAACGTTTGTATTAATTGGTTCTAAACGCATAGAAAAGTTCAGAAATACTGTTTTGCAACTTAATTTCCAGTGTTTATGTAATCTAGCTAAAATTACATAAACACTGGAAAATGTGCATTGGTATTTTCAAGTACCCTTCGAATTTGATACATAAATCTGGTTTTGGTAGCATTGAGAATTCTGGAAACAAAATCATAAGAGTGAAGTGGATTTGTGCTATTTCAAACCTAAACTCACCTAAATCAGAAGCAAAAATGAATATTCAATAGATTCAAGGGTTTAGAAATACGAATTAAATTTAGATAAACTTAAATTCGACTTAAACAGCAAGATAATGGTTTTCACTGTCATTCTTGATAATAATGACACTGAAAAAAAAAATCAAGCAAAAGTGAAGATTTCAATGCAACAAATTACTTTCATTTAGAGGAAGAGAGGTACAATGAGACAAATGCAATCTCTAGTGTGAATTAAATACTAAAAATTTAGAAAGCGAGCTACATTTTAGTTAACCTGTACGAAAACAACGTAGAAACTAGCCACTCACATATTTCATTTAGTAGGGAAACTGCAACTCTTTGTATTTTTACTATCACATTTTTACTATGAAAAAAGCATCTTTACCTTCTCGAATTTGAAGAACAAACAGTTATTCAATAATAAATATTGATGAATTTATTTATAGCTGAAACTTTACTGCATGTATGTAATATTCAATACCTCATTTGTAAATGTTGCGGATCTTTGATTTAAAAATCCTGCTTTGGGAGTACAATGGGACATGTTGATGGGGGTTCAGTGGGATAGTGTCTTATTATACCTCCCTCAACCCTGCTCAGTATAAAGTAAACATATTTTAGAATAAGGCAAAGTAAATATGTTTCAGAAGGTCAAAATTTAATATTAAACAGATAATAGAAATTGATTTTAGGTAGGTTTATTGAAACTGCTTTCAATCACATTTACGTATACAGTGAAACCTGTGTAAGTTGACAACTTGCGGTACGCTACTTTAGTGGTCAACTTAAACAGGTTGGCTGGTCAACTTACAAAGGTTGATTTATATTAAGGCTAATTCCGTGCCTGAAAAAAGCGGTCAACTTAGAGAGGTGGTCAATTAAGGGTGGTCAACTTCACAGGTTTTACTGTATTTAAAGAATGCATTTAATAGTCTAATTATGTGCTCCTATTATTATATTTTCAGTTTAATGTTTCTTATGAATCAGAAAATCGCCCGTCAAGATGTAACGGGTGAAAATTGCTTCTACATTTGAACGAAGCAATTGCATGTTCGGTGATATTTTGATAGGTGAAATTTTAGCCCTATCTCCAGTGGATTAACCCTAAACTCCAATAGATAGCGTTCATTGTTGACCACTTTTTTCTTTCTTCATTCCCCTGAAATGACAGTCTTACCAGTGAAACAGTTAAGTTAGTACCGGATCCAGTTCTGCCTTGTCACAATAAAGTCTTTCCCTACATATTACACTTTACCATAACATATTATCAAATTATCATGCCGTGGCGCGAGTTTCATGGTTGATGACGTCAGGAGCATTACTCGATCATTGGCTATTATATATACGAGGATCTTAATATGAATACTTTATTCCGATTTTTTCTATATTCAAGCATGCAATAATAATCTGAAATTGACAAACTCTATGACTTGGGAAGGTTCAAAAACAACAAAGAAATACTTGTCATTTTCGGAAGCTCTTCAATGTTTTACCTAGATTAAAATTATTTTTTTTATTATGTTTTACATTCTATCCTTCTTATTTTTCAATATCCTTCAATGATTGATTTAATGCAACTTTATTAGTTTCAACACATTTAACATTAATTTGCAATAAATTTTTCAACACTCAAACGCACTTTGTTATCATTCCAATTTTTAAGTATTGTCCTTCAAAAACGATTATCAAAAAATACAATATTCCAGGGCAAAAGATTGCTTGCACAACATATATTTTGCGTTGAATGTTACAAAATACGCACTGTTTTGCTTCAAAAATGTCAGTCAGTTACCCGTAGAATTGCCAGTTTATATATAACTATATGTTGTCATAATATAGTTAATTTTTATGTTTATTTCTCAATATCCTATTTTGCCCTATGCTCTGTCCCACTGTGTCCTCTCTTGGGACACAGTGGGACAACTTGAGAGCTTTTTAAAAAGTAACTAATTTGAAAAAAGATAATAAGAAAAACTTCGAAAAAAAATTGCAATGAAAGCCGAAAGTTGTCAAAATAATACGCCGTATTTAAATTTTCTTTTTAGTTAAAAATGAAAGAAATTACAATTTAAAAAAAATGAAACCTGTCCCTCTGTGCCCGTTTCTCCCCAACATATGGGTGTATTTAGTACAAAATGTGTGGAAATCTAGCCTCCCATATTGGACACGCTACATTTTACTTTAGAATAAAATATAGTTAAGATAAAAACAAAATCTCCTGAATGAAGAAATTATAACTCATTAGATTACATTTTTTGGGTGTATCTGTAAGCTGCATGAGAACACCCAGATCGAAGAAAATTACGGGTCTCTCTAATTGCTGGTTGAACTTGTGTTACTGGAGGCTTTTAAGCATCGTTCGCCACACCTTTCCGCTCTTGGCCGATATTTCAATTAACCTGCTCTGTGCTTCAATGCAACCAACGTCAGTTTTTAAAAATTGTGGTACATAAATGCATATTAAATTAATGCATAAGTCACTTTCTACAGCAAGAATATATTTCAAATAAATTGTTGTGTACACTGGCTTATGATACTTGGGCTGTAATTGAGCTTTTGATATGGTGTGGATGTAAGTCGTCCAAACACAGTTACAAAAATTGCAAGTTTCGTAAAATAACTGCAAAAAAATCAAATCGTGAAGTTTGACTTCAAGAGAAAAATCCGTATTAAAACATGAGTACTTTTTTTTTTATCAAAGTTCATCAAAAATTACATGTAACTGGTTTTAAAGCAACTTTAAAAGACTTATACCAGTCATTCTGCATGATGTTTTCGTACACCATGTTATTTACTGAAAGAAAAATATTTGTTAAGACTCAAGAATGAACTAACCCCACTCCTCCTGGTTGAAAATTTTAACTTTTGGCCCAACCAGTGGCATAGAAACGGACTTACTCCACTATCGTTTTGATCTGAGCAGCAATTTCGGTTTGTGGACAATTTTTGTACTCACCACGTGGCCAATTTGCTTTCGTATTTGTTTCGCGTAATCGGTGAACTTAATAGATAAAATAAACATGCAATCCCCTCTCCCGCCCCACCTACACAAATCTGTGCTTAACTCAAATTATAAAATTTTAAATTCACACCACAATCATTCTAACTAGTCTATGTGTTTCGTGTGTTAGAAGATGTGACTGCTTTTTTTTTTTTTAGATCTTGTTCTGCTTGATATACAAATTGGGCAAGAATCGATCAATTTCATCGAATATCTAACCAAAGCGTGAAATTAAAATTCATAATACTGCTAATATCTTCAAAGTGTACCGTCTGTTTTAACAGATCAATTTGAACCTAAATAGTAGAGGAAACTGGGGCAAAGTTAAACTGTTAAGATAACCCATGTTCATCGATATGAACGAGCAGGAAATCTGTTTTGAATATTTCAGTTCATGAATAAAAAACAATATATTTTGTAATAAAACTTGCATTGACATGTTATTTTTCACTTTTGATAGAAATTTGTATCTTAAAAAAAGTGGAAACTTTTCACTTGGCCGTAGTTATTGCAATACCGGTATTCGGTATTTTTTAAAACGTGATACCGGAATACCAATATCAGAAATTACTCAAAAAATGACGAAAAACATATTGTTTTGTTGCTGTATACCATCATTTTGTGCAAAAAGTGCAGTATCTTTGGAAACATATCGTGAACAAATATAAAATGAAGGAACAAAATTGATAAAAGAGAAAAACATAATGCATCTATTGCATTGCCACTAAGTTTGGAACTAAGTTTTGTGCACAAATTTCTAGCAGATGAAAATACCTTTTCTGATTTCACGCAGGACGGTCCTAATGTTAACACAGCGAGATATTGCTCCTCTAATTGCCTCGAAGTACTTTATTTTCAAATAACTCGGTCTCTTGCCTGTTATTTTCGGGTAAATCCTTTGTGTGTGTACGTGTTTTCTTTTGTATGCTTGTATTATTATTTTCTTTCTTGAATTTATAGATATTTGTAATTTTTTTTTCGAAAGACGATATTTTCCAAATATTAACAGTGTATTCAATGATTTCTTCTTGATCAAGATAGTTTCGAGTTTGATTTTTATTAGCCCTTTGGTTTGAAATTTACGATGGACTTCACTAAATTTGACCTTGTGTTCTCTTATTATTTTTCGCTTTCTTTTCAAAATTCGTTGCAACTATAATTATGTAAATATCTGAAAATATGATCCAGTTGCTTATCCCTTGCATCTATGCCAATTTTCAAGGAAGTATATAAGTACTAAATAGTGTCTTGCCAAGTATCAAGTTAAGTAACGACAGGACAACAAACCAATACCAGTGACAACAAATTACCATTTGTTATACCAACAAGCAAAAGGTTTTGTCAAAATTCAGTACAGTTGATACAAATATTTTTAAAAATGTATCGTAAAGTACTATTGCAATTGACAATTGATGGTAGGAATAAATTATTCATAGGACAAACACATTCGAAACTACATTTGAAATTAACTTTCACAAAAGGGAAAGTGAGTGATCAGGGAAATGAGAGAAATTAAAAAAATTAAAAAAATGATGCATATAAGCAAACGAATTGGCGATTCATCACACCATCTATAAATGTAAATATCACTTTGCAATCTTTCTGCTACTTTTATTTAATGATATTCTATTAGCTCATTCTTTTGAAGTCAAATTTCTACATCAATAGATTGATTTTGGTACTGTATCATGGAAAAGAAATGAACATTTAAAATAAAAGTAGATATCTAATAAGTTAAACTGAGAAAACTCTTTAATTAAAACTTTTTTTCTTGTTTTCAGCTAATGCCGCAAATACCGGTATTTTACCTCAGCAAATACTGGTGTTAAGAATTTCAAAATAGCTCGAAATACCGGTATTCAGTATACCGGTATACCGATATTGTAATCACTACTTGACCCCGTATGCATGGGACAAAGGGGTAAAAAAAAAAAATTTTCTAACGATTTATTTTCTATTTCATTATTAAAGAATGTTTAACACATGAATGAATAAGTAAACGAATAAATTATTAAATGAATAAATATTGAAACAATAAACGAATAAATAAATAAATAAAATAATTATTGCACGAGAAACATCAGTAGATTGACTCATTGATAAATTAGTGAGCAAAAAAATGAATGAATAGTATAATAGGAGAATAAAGGAGTAAAAAAGGGAATTAATAAATAAGAGAACATAGATAATTTAATTATAATAATTGAATACGTTAGTGATTCAATAAATAACGATTAAGTAAGCGAAATGAACTACTTCACTTTGCCCCACTTGACCTTGACAAATTGAGTTAAACGTTTAAAATCAAAACATGTCCAATGAACAAGATCACTCAATTTACAGTTAAATGATGTTGGAAAATGTCAAACATTTTAAATTATAAATAATCTACAAATTATATTCCAAATTCAGTACCTTACAAAATTTAAGGTGAAAAAACAACTTGCTGAAGCATATAAATACTAATTTTTTGGAATTATTTTAGTTTTGTACTTGAGGGCAATGTACAGAAATGCTATTTTTTTTCAGTTATTTTAGTTTTGTTGTTGAATTCAAAACATAAGAATTAAAACTTAACTTCAAAAAAAGAAAAAACAAAATGGATTTTTAATGTATGTACTAGCACATAAATTATCGAGCAAAAACTTTTGCAGCTTTTTTTCGACAAGTCGACGTTTTTATTTGAATGTATTATATGCGAAGAAATAAGACTCTTTGATAACAACTGTTAGCGGGCTCTCAAAAGCAAAGTTTTATGGAAGATTTTAATACCAGTTCTTTGTAGCTAAGCAGTTTGACGAAGAGTTGTACCCTAGAAGAACATGAAAATTTGAATTCTAAATAACCCATGCCGTTCCTAAGTAGATTCTCCGAAAATTCAAAGACGTGAAAAAAATCACTGGAAAAAGCATTCTCTATGAAAAAGAGCTCCTTGGGAGCTGGAATCGAAAACATATCCCGGGTAGTGAGCGAATTATTGATGGCATCATCATCTCCGAGTCCTGGTAATCTGTTGGAAAGTTTAAAAAGTAAAGTTGTAAAGAGTGTCATGTAGTTCATCTACTAAAGGGATTTGGAGAGAATAATTGCGGGCTTCGATACGTTCTGGCAGCCAGCCTCTTTTTGACATTGATGGATGGGAGCTCTGCTGACCCGAGCACACATCCCTTCAGCAATTGAGGATTCCTGCGAAGTATCAAGTTCTCTCGAATGCCCAACCAGATTCGGCGCGGGCTCTTTTTTCTCCCAATTTTTTTTATCTCTTTGCCTTTGATTCTGACTGTGGGAAGGTCCAAAAGTTACGGAGACGGGAGATTTAACTGGTGGAAGAACGGTACTTAACGGACTGTGAAAGGAAAAGGACGGAGAAAGGACGAGAGGAGAATAAAGACTTCGAGAATCAATTATCTGTTGAGGATTTGAAATAATTTCATCTTAAGCAGTTTCAATGAATTTTATTGGTACTCTGAATTTCGAGATAAGTTTCCTGATTTTCATCAGGTGTACTTTCTGATCCTTTAGCTTTGTTCTTCTCGGTTTCTCTTAAAGATAAATCTTATTCGAGGTTGAAGTCTCAGGTGTGGAGGTCTCTACATTAACACTCTCTTAAACAGCTTAAAACTAACATGTGTTATTTTTTTTATTATGCCTCACACTATAGATATGTATTGAAATTCATTATTCTTTTAGTCTGAAATTGGCGTTCAAACATAACTCTGAAGAACAGTTTTTTCGGTTGTCAAAGATCTGTGACTTGTTTTTGACCAACTTAAGGCCGACAAATCCAAACATGATCTCAGTTTTATTTTATCACTTCAAATAGCTGCATATTGATCAAAGCGGCAGATTCATAAAATTTAAGATGAGTTTTAGAAAAAATACAGGACAAAAAACATAGATACGCAACAATTACATACATTGCATATGCAATACAAAAGGACCACGGAAATATTATACACGTGAACAACAGTACTGATTTCTCTTTCTTTTTTTTTTTTTTTTTTTTGCCGTGATTATAAGTGAATTAAAATGTCTCACAAATAATAATAATAACAATATTTCAGAAAATAGACACATAATTTCAATTGTAAAAGGTTTATGTTAACCAATAGAAGATCAGTTGGGCTTCCTGTGATACGCCCTTTCCAGCGGAAAGTGGCCACATTTACATACGATGTAAAGATAAAACCTGACATGATAAAAGAAAATTAATACAATTTTGAAATCGGCTTTACTCTTATATAAGAAGCTCCAAATTTGAACTCAACAGAAGTTATATTACAACTTGTTCCCCAGTGTAACACATCTCGAATTGGTAACTTGAGAGACCAGTTAAAATTTTTTGATTTTATTGGTTTGGATGAAATTCAAAATTAGTTTTCTGGTTTTTATCAACTGCATTTTCTGTTTCTTCAGTTTCAGATTCGATTTTCTGCTCGTATTCTCTAAGAAAAATCTTACTCCTGATGAAAGTCTTATGTTGGTATCTTCACTATGGTTTTGAGGTTATGAGTTCAAAATACTTCGTATTTTGTAATGCTTCATTCTGTAGCTCTGTGACTAGGGATTGCAATACCGGACCAAAAATTCAATACCGGTATTCGGTATTTTTAAAACATGATGCGGGAATATCGGTATTGGTACCGGTATTTGAAATTTCTCAAAAAATTGATTGAAAACATATTGTTTCGCTGCCACATTTCATAATTTTGTACAACAATTTTATTACTTCTGAAAACGCGCGTATTGTGAACAAATATAAAATGAAGGAACAAATGTCATAATAAAAAAGCAATAATAGCAAAAAACATAATTCATCTAGTGATTGTCTCTAAGATTGTAGCTCATTTTAGTGCTCAACTCTCCTGCAGTTGAAAATATTCTTTCTTAATTCACGCAGGTCGGTGATACTGTTAACAACTTCCTCTAACTGTCTAGAAATCCTTCATCTTCAAATAATTCGGTATGTTGCGTGTCATTTTTGGATAAACCCTTTTGTGTGTGTGGGTGCGTGTGTATTTTATTTATTTATTTATTTATTTTATTTATTTATTTTTTTTTTGTATTGTGTGTATTACACTATTATTTTTTTAATTTAAAGTTAGTTGTAATTTCTTTCCGACACACGATACTTTTTCAATACTAACATCGTTTTATCTTGAGCAAGAGAAGTTTGTGTTAGCTTTTGGTTTATTTGTTTTCATTTTCTTTTCAAAATTATTTACAATTATAATTATGAAAATATCTTTCAATTCATGCAACATATTTATGCTTTTCCTCTATGTAAATTTTCAAGGCACTATATAATTTCTTAATATTATCTTGCCAAGTATGAAGCCAAATAGCAAGACAGCACAATAAACCAATACTGGTGCCAATAAATTGCTATTTGTAATGCTAACAAGAAATGGTTAATGTTAAAATTTAGCACAGAGTTGAGAGACAAATACTTAAGAAAAAATCATAAAGTATTCCTGCAATATTTAAGAAAAAATCATAAAGTATTCCAGTCAACTGCTATTGATGGTTTGAATAAATTCTTCATCGGACAAATGCATTCAAAATTACACTCGAAATTAACTTTCACAAAAGGGAAAGTGGGCGATCAGGGAAATGGAAAAAATAAAAACATGGTGCACCAAAGCGCACGAAAATGCGATTCATCTCACCATCTAGTGATGACAATATCATTTTGGAATTTTTCCGCTACTTCTGTTTAATGATATTTTATTAGTTCGTGCTTTTGAAACCAAATTTTTACATCAATAGATTGACTTTGGTTCTGTGTGTATCATGGAAAAATAAATGCACAAGTTAAATTGAAAAATTCTTTAATAAAAGTATTTATTATTTTCAGCTAATACCGAAAATACCGGTATTTACCTCAGCAAATACCGGTATTTCGAAATTGCAAAATTGCTCGAAATACCGGTTTCGGTATACCGGTATTGCAATCAATATCTGTGACCGAACTTGGCATACTTTAAGTCTTATATTGGGTTCCAGATATTTCATTTTCAATTGGTAGCCTAATTGATAAAAAAAATGTTTGCTGCGGTGCCTGGAAAAAGAGGTGGGAGGGACGATTATAGATTTTAACATAAGGGTTATCAAAAAAGATATTGACATTAAGCATTAGGGGGACGTTTGAGTTAAAATAATAAAGGACAGAAGATGCAGCCCCCAATTTCCCTTCTAGTTTATATCAACGTTGTTTCTGTTGATTCACTGAAATTCAAGATACGTCTCCTGATTTATATCAGCTATAGGACCATTCAGTGGTTGGAAGTAGTGCGCTGCAAGTAGCGACGCTACAGTCTACATCTTTTCGTAATTTCTGGTTTAGCGCACTACATTTTTTAAAAAGTAGTGTAGTGAGTAGTTCAATACAAGAAATAGCTGTTTGTAGCGATTTCAAGAAACTACTTTTAAATAAACTTAAAAAAAAAATTGTTCAAACGATTCTGAATGGCGTAAATTTTACTTGTTTGTCTTCAAATGCTTATAATTTATGTTCTAATTCACGTAGATTAAAAATCCAAAAATATTTATAATCTTAAAAAAAAGGGATGTTCAATGAGATCACTTTGAGGGAAACTGAATTTTGGTCAAAAATCGTCTTTTCAACCTAGTCGGATATCTTAACTGAAATATTAAGATCTGTAACAAAGTGTTAGTGATATTATCCAGTCCTATTGTCCCACATGTGACGGTGGAATGGCCCTATAGCATTTGAACTTTTCAGTTTCGTGTTCATTCAACTCATATTTTCTCTATTTCAAAAGATGCTATATCGGTAAACTACTAAACGGTTTTACTAAACTCAATACTTAATTCGCAAATCGCGATTTTTCATTTGCGAAATATTTTACTGTTTAGAAGTAAGGATGTGCTAGTTTACCAACTAACCCGACTGTTTAGTACACGTATTTTATCAAGTTACAAGGAATTATACTTTTAAAGGAACTATACACCATCGTAAATTATTTGGTGATATGTTCCACCCAAAAGATGGCTTAAATTTGCTGGCTGAAAATATGGTGCTTGATTTTACTACATTTCGGTGCGTACTTGCGTATGCTTCAAGAAATCAGTGTAAAATTAAACCCCATTCCATGTAACTAACAAATTAACACCAATTTTAAGTGCAACATACACATTTTTGTTTTAGTTACGTTAATAGTTTAATGCAGTTTTATAAATTTTGTGTAATGAATATTTGTTAATAACAAAGGGACAATTTTTAAAACCACTTCAAAATAACTACTGAGGAAAGTTTCTTCGTTCAACGCGTAGTGAAATATCAATAGAAAACCATTACGATCTCGAATTAATAATCAAAATTGGGCAAAAACGTAAATCTTCGAAGTTTGAAAAGGTATCTAATCTAAAAATGTAGTCTAAGCTTTTATTATCATACTTACCACTGTTGCTTAAGATGTTTAAATTTGCATACCTAACATAATTTGACTGTCGTAAGTGAAGTTTATTTCGCTACAATCCCTTCAAAATACGTAAAAAAATTTAATTAACAAACTTATCTCCTGGTATTCTGTTTATTAGGAAATCACCTTAGATTGCAATTTATTGACAGAAAAATAAAGTAATGATTTTATTAATTCTCTGAAATACATGAGAAGTTTCCTGATTTCAGTAACTAAGACATTTAAACTAATTAGCTTTGCTCATGCCATCTCTATTTCAAAAGTTACCAATTCTGTGGTGTGAAACTTTATTTTAAAATTGCAGATTTTCACTTGCGAAATAAAGTGTTTGAGCAGGTTTAAAACATTGCATGAAGTTTAAAATAGTTTACTTAGTAACCTGATTGCTTAATAACGAGTGGACATTAAATTATTAGAAGAAACGTCATGGAGCGTCATGGAAGAAACATCATGGCGGATGGAGTGGGAGCATAGTAAGAGTTTTATTTTCTTCCTTTTTGTTTGCTTGTTATAATTTCTTTATTTTTAGCTTTAAAGAAATTTTGATTGCGGAACATGATTATAGAACTTCTACGCTCTCCCGGTATTTTTTCTTCAAAATTTATTCGCATTATCTTCTTTTGAAAAAGGAATTTTCAAAAAATTCTCAAGTTGTCCCATTGTGTCGTTGGGGCACAGTGGGAGGTTGAGAAAGGTGTATAAAAAATATGCTATATTATAACAATATATTGTTATTAAATATAGGTTGAGATATACATAGTTCACAAAACATATGAAAGCAGTTTTTGTTAAAGGATAAGAAAATTAATTTTAGAATGTAAAATATCATTAAGTTTCATTTTAAAGTAGAAAAACATTGTCAAGAAAATATATTGTTTTTGCACTGCCACAAGCCACTGGTTTTGATAGTTTTAGTGTTCTAACATGTTTTGAAACAAAAAACTTAGAATAATGTAATTAGATTACATTCATGAGAAATATTCATCAGTAATAATATAATAGTATGAGCAGATAAATGCGCTAGTAAATTAGTAAATGCAATCTTTAGATGCACATAAATGCCGTTGAAAATATTTAAAAAAAAATTTGAGTAAAATCTACTAGGTCCATTAATAATTTAATTTAAAATCTTGATGTTCTGACAGTATTTACTTTGCATTATTCTAAAATGTTCACTTTATAGGGAATTTTGGAGGTAGAATAATACACTTTCACATTCGAAACGCAAGTCCCACTACCCTAAAAGCCCCCCTATTTTTAAGTTAATAGTCAAAAGATGCTCTAAAGTTATTACCTAAATAGAGAACATTGTATGCGTGCATCTAAAAGAGTTTCAGCTTTAAGTTAATGCATTGATATTGATTATTGAATGATAATAAATACCTTATATTCCAAAAAAAAACTTAGCAGAAATACAGCAAAACTAACAAAATAAAAAGAGCTAAAGTTTCGCTACAAGATGAAATTGGCCTTGGCAGTAATTAGTCTGCACGATGTTGCCATACAGGTTAACTAAGATATGGTTTACTTTTTGAAATTTTAGTATCCGAATTATAGGAAATATTTCTTTTGTCCCGTTGAGACCCCATCTTCTCTACTTTTATTTTCATTGATAAGATATTTTCTTTTCATTAAGTGATATTTATTTATTATCTCATGAAAGTTTTTAAATGCTCCTACGAAATAGGCATTTTTTAATGTGTCGTCGACTGTTATTTGTCCCTTCATCACCATAAACACGTATAAAACAATTTAATAAGTCAGTACTTCTGCATTAGTAAGATTTTTAAATATTGGCAATACTTCTTTTAAATGTTTTAGTGGGTTTTCTGAGTCTAGATATGAGCTTTGCTTCTTCTTTTTTTTTTTTTGGGGGGGGGGGATTGATAGGCGTACGACATATTTGCTTGTAGGCTACACAGAGATAAATTTGATCTTCCGTTTTCTGATTTATGCCTGATATTTATAGACAAACCTTTTGCTACTTTTCAAGTATATGAATTTGATCAAATGCATTTCTATGACATAGAAATTAATGCAAATAAAAAAAATAGGTTTTGAGCTGTGTTGCGCTTCTTTGCATTTGTTAAAGCCATAACTCTAACTTAAGGAAAAGAAAATGTTTGGTGCGAATTATTGAATTAATCATCTGTAGATTCAATTATCTTAAATGACACTCAAAACTTGGATACTACGGCGCTGTTAAGCTTCAAAGTTTTGTAATTTTCATTTGAACTTGTGTTTACTAATCAAATTGCTCTGAACCACAGATAAAAACAAATCTTGTTATGTTACTCACACAGTAAAAGGAATTTTAGAAATAAAGTTGAAACGTACAGCGGTGAGAATTCTGCTACTATATTGAACTTTAATTATACAACTTAATTAAACAAAATGGAAGAATTCCGTTCAAAAATATGACATTTAAAACATCATTAGTTGTCTGTTTAATAATTATCCTGTTTTGATAAGCTTACATTAGTGAAGCTAACGATAAAATTTTGAGCGAAATCGATAAAAAAGACTGCAGAAATTAACAGTAAAATTAAAACTTATCACTTATTGAGTAAAAATCAAGTCCGTTTTTCTAATTTAAAATCCATTACTCATAATGAAATTTAAGGAAGTCGTGACTATCAAGTTTATTATCGTCATCCCAAGCTATTGCTACGCGGGTGGTAATTTTTACTGAATCACAGCTTTAAAAATGACTTTCATTTTATTTTTATATCCAATAGTTGTCCGAAATGTGATTAAATCGTTGTAGATGCATATCAAAGTATGCTTTACAGAAATAACATTTGTGCCCCTTTGAGCTACACACTCATTTAGAAATCCTTTGTTCTTCGGAAGTCGTGAGATTCGACAAGTGAAATGGATATTTTTAATATGTTTATGATTCTCTTGTTTTACGTTTGGTAGCCAGTCCTGAATTTTAAGAAAGATGAAAAAATGAGCATGGATGAGAACTGAGTTAATAAACATGTTAATTAGGTTAATGAAATAAGTATTAATATGCTAATTAGTTAAAAATGGAATGATTCAGACAGATTATTCGCTCTTCAATAAACCCCGCGCTATATTTTCTTTAATTACTTTACGTTCAAATGCTTCAATAATTAGCAAACTGAGAATTTTTTTGGAATCCGCGAAGCTATGCGATTGCTTAAATCTAATGTAAAATAGGCCATCTTAAAACTGCATCCTGTTGGATTTATTTTTGTACTTTATTCTTCTTTTATCTTAAAGTGTCATAAGATTTGTGGATGCTTTATTTAGTTTTGTTATTATACTGAATCGTAAAATTAAACAATCAGAATAAAAGCTTAATGGTGGGTATTTGAATTAGAAATAGGATTACACAGTGCTTGCTTCAACGGATTTCATCATATTAAACTTCATGTTACAGCACTTTCATTTGGTTTGACTGGTATGGTTTTTAGATCAGTTTATGAGACGTAGAAAAGGGTTTCAAAAGGACATTTCTTCGCGACAGTAATTAAGATGGAAATAAGTCCACGCAGAAAAATGTTTTTCGTGTAAATTGGAAAAATAAACGTTAAATTAAAATACACTATTAAGAGTGGTAGTAAATTTCGCGAAATTTGATAATCCATATCAATGGAAATCACGAAATAAGTTTTAAAGGTAATAACTTTAAAAAAAAAAATAATAATCTTTTCCAGTAACAAAAAACTGTATTTTAAGCAAAAACTTTTGCGTTTAAGTACGTGTTAGATGCTTTAAATTAGTAGAAAATTTTAAAACTAAGAACTGCAAGTAAAAAAAACACAGTAAAAGATTTTGGATATAAATTCCATGATTTTTGGAAAGGAGATCTGTAGTAAGTCATTGTTAATAAATAACCGTTTATTATCACAAGTCACAGGACAGCTAAACTGAATGGGGCAACAAGTGAGATCAATTTGAAAATTATCCCTTTTTATGATAAATCTCCTTTCCAAAAAGTACTGAAATAAAATTCGCAAATTTTCTTACGATATGCAACCGGTATTTTGTTTATGTTACTGTGTATGCTAGTCACGATATATTATGTTATTAGTCACGATATTATGAAGTATAAGAATTGTTATCTTTCATGCATGAGCAGTAAAAATTTATTTAAAATGCTCACCTTTTATCAGATAGTGTGTTATTTCAAATTTCAGTACGGTTGATTGGGGTAAATTTAAATAGAAAATCATGGGTTTCAACTTTAGATTCTTCAATTCGTTTTGGATGAACTGAGAGATAAAATTTTGTGCAGTGTGTCCATGCTGGTGGTTAAAAGCAGCGCATTACAAGTAGCATAACTAGTGTAATCGCTACATTTTTCGCGTAGTCTGTAGCGTAGCACACTAATTTTGGGAAAAATAGTGTAGTCAGCAGTGCGATACAAAAAAAAGGTCCTAGGCAGTTTATTTTTATTATTATTATTATTATTTTAAATTTATTTTTATTTTATTTTATTTTATTTTATTTATTTATTTATTTATTTATTACTATTATTATTATTATTTTTTTTTTTTTTGAGGGTTTAAGAAAATTTGCTATAAAATTATCATTTTAATTATTAATAAAACGCATGTTCTCTAATTAATGAAAAATTAAAACAAGCTAATCATATTTATTGTCAAAAATAGCAAAACGAGTTTTCTTTAAAAAAATCCTACATACACCTTTTGTACGAATTTGAGCCAACGCCGTTCAGTTCAAGAAAAAAGTGAGTTTTTTTTTTTTTTTTTGGCAAAGTGAGAGTTTGTCTATTTAACTTAAAGTTACAAAAACAAAAATTGTCGAAAAATAGGCTTAAACATTCCGTTTCACGGATTTTCTGGCGAAAACCCTTCTAAGGGGGTGACCTCACCCCTATTCACGTAGGGAGTTTTCTGGCGAAAACACCGTATGGGAATTCCTGAGCGTCAAAGAATCTCTGTGCCGAATTTGGCAAACGTCCGGTGTAAACAATAATATGGGGATTAACAATACCTAATCACTTTTCTTTTTCATTTACTATTTTTCAAAATATTTTCAAAAGTATAATCTATACATATAATAAAACAAGATGTTTGTGTGTGTGTGTGTGTGTTTGTGGCGCGCATCCCGGGAAAACGGTAAGGCCTAGAAAGATGAAATTTGGTACACAGGTGCAGTTTTTGCTGAAAATGTGCACCTCGGGCTTCGATTTTTGATATTTTAATTAGAAAAAAAGTTTTTTAATGTTTTATGTGATTTTTAGCACTTTTTAGTACTTTTAACCTCACAGACCCCGAACCAATCGCGCCAGACAAATATTTTTTGCACTATAGTGTCCGAAATTTAATTTTAAATATGATGAACAAAAAAATTTTGAAGATAGAGCAATTTTTGTATTTTTTATGAATTTTTGAAAAAACCTTTATTTTGCATTTTTTTCTGGGTTTAATTTTTTTCTAAACGCATCCCGTGAAAAATATAATAACCGCTTTCCTACAATTTTACTATGTAGTAGCCAGAACATTTCGCCCTCTACAGGAAAAAAAAGTTTTCAAAAATATTCAAAAGTTTTTTTTTTACAATTTTTTAAAGGCAGAACGAAGATATGAGCTATCGCTTCACCGAAATCTGCTGTCCGCTGACTGCTGCGAATATGACGTAACGCAACCACGTGATCTAACTGAAGTGCGTAACTTGCTTTTTTCTTTTCTTCCTTTCGAAGGATTCATTTGCTTTTTTTTTCTTTCCATGTATTTCATTTGTTTCTCCCCCCCCCCCCCCCCCCCCCCCCCCCCCCCCCCCCCCCCCCCCCCCCGATGTTTTGCTAAACATTCGATTTCGGTTAATCAGACGGACCACATCGGATCGTTTTGGTCCCAGTCACTTTTTTTTTTTTTTTTTGAATTTCAATAAAAACAATGATTTTTATACTTTGGCAAACTCCGGGTACCACAAAGACATAAATTTTTTGTGCATTTTAATAAATAAGTAAGCGCGCTTTTTTTGCATGATTTTCTTTTTGTTAAGGAATAAGATTGGAGGTTAGATCAAAATAAATATAGATGAGAAAATTTAGAGATGGATCGAATAGGTAGATAGATATACATTGAGTGTACAAAACATGTTTTTTTTTTTTTTTTAATTTTGTTCTCGAATTAATATTTTTTTTCTTTGAAAAAAGATTCAAAGATTGTTAATTACTATCAGAGGTAAATTTCCATGGATCTAGAGAAAGATAAATCTACAGGTCGATGTACAGTGAGAGATAGACAGACCCCGTTATTTAAAGAACAACAACGGGGGTTGGGGGGGGGGCGCCGCTGCGATTTGAAAACATTGTTAATTACTGTCGGAGGTAGCTACGCATCGATCGTATTGATAGATAGATAGATAGACGAATGCAGAGGTCGATATAGTAGATGAAGAGCAAGAAAGAGCCATGCCCGTTATTTAAGGAACTTCAACGGGGTGTCAATTCCCCCCCCCCCCCGCCACACACACACCATGATTTTGAAAAAACAATGCTTTCAAGTAAAAGTGGAAGTGTTTTTCGTTATTTTTTGACAGAATTTGCATGAAGTGCAAGTAGTTTGTGTCTCCCCTCCCCCTCCTTTAAAAATATTCCAAACGACGGAACTGGAGATAGATCTAGAAAATATTTTATTTAAATTAATAATGATATAGATATAGATCGATTGATGCCGCCACGAAACTTATTTAAGCAGCCGCCGAAGACGGCAACATTGGCGTAAAAAGGCAGATGATAATATTGATATATAGAGAAAAACATTGATTAATACTGTCGCTAAATTGTCTATGCAGCCGCCGAAGGCGGCAACCCTGGCGTAAAAAGGCGGACCAGCTGGTCGCCGAAGGCGGCTAGTAATTAAAATAAGAGATTTTGTCAGTAATCGACCTATTACACAAAAATCATAATCTATAACCATAAAAACAGACCATATCTATGTATATGTTACGGTCAAAGCCCAAAATTGGCCAGCTCGCGAATTGTCCAGTCGATTCGCGTTTTGGTCAACTTTGCTGTGAACTTCCGGCCAATGTCCGATCTTTTCTTGATTTCGGACTTGGTTCGGCAAATTCGCGAAGTCGCTTGAGACGATCAGCCTAAGTAGGAAGAAAGAAATCAAGAGCAGATTGGTATACACACTAAAAAAATTAAATAGTATTTAAAAGTGAGTACTTGTACTTTTGTGGTCTATTATTTATATTTATTTTTAAGAACAATTGTTTCAGAAACAAGCTCAATATATCACCAACTCACAGGAAAAACTGACGTTACACAGATTTTTTTCTCCTTGAATTCGTCAACTACATAAATTAGGCCATCTAGAACAATTAACATTTTTCTTAATACTACTAAACTACAGTGAACTATGAGAAAATAAAGTTTCATGTAAAATAAGCTCAGGTAATTTGTGACAATACTTTTTTGCAAGAAATATTGCTAGACTTTTGCCTGTTGATAGCACACTGCTTGTTCATAACGCTTTATCATCAGTCAGGCTTTCAGATTACGATAAATCACGATCTGGCAAATTTTTGGTATCCCACACACAAAAATGGGGGTTTGCTTTATTGGTCTACATGGTCTTCTTTGACGCACCCACCAGACTTAATTAATACCAGCAATTTTTTTTTTCTTCATAACTCAATAGCATTTAAAATGTAAAATGAAAGCACTGGCAGGAACGTTAATTAAGAATGTAAGAATTATTTTCAAAAGAAAAAAAAAAAAAAAGAACCGACTTCAAAGCTTGTTGGAAGTTGCTCCATAAAGTAGAAAATAATCTTATTCTTTCAACAGCATCAAACATACCTTTTGAAGTCGGCCAAAATATGGGTATAAAATGATATGTAACCGATTTCGTTTATACTTTTCAAAAAAAATCACTCAAAATTAGGAACGAAACATGTATCGTCACACAAATATGTTGATATCAATGTAATACCTACGAATGCTATTGAAAAACTTGGATCAAATAAGATAGATATCTGTGGTATAATTATTGTTACGTATGGTTTTATCTGTTGCTTTTGCCACGTCTGCAGAATCGGGATTTCGGGGTAAAGGAGTCGGAGTCGTTGGAAAATATGCCGACCTTTTTTTTCTTCTAATTTTCACTGACTCTCCCTTATATTTTTAGAAAAAAAAACTGACTAAAAATCGGTTCGATTTATGTATGAAGACCTACTAATAAGACAACAACTGCTATTGGCAACTAGCTGGCATCTTTATTTATCGAACTTTCACTTTTTGTAATGGCTACCTCCGCCGACCCGCTACTTTAGTGTAGGGCGGAGCTAGTTGAGCAATTTTTCACTTGAGCAGATATAACTATTCAGCGATAAGTTTCAATCAATTGTTATGTAACCTGATGGATTAGTAATCCCTTTTCAAAAGTATCCATAGTAATTTGTAGCTAGTAGCACATGTTTAAGAGCTACAGCTGTCGGAATGCAAAAAGTCAAACTTGCTCAACGTACCCCATAGATGAGGTACGTTAAGCAAGGGTATGGGACAAGTTGAGCACTTACAATGTCTAGCCAAACCATAGGATAAATACCTGGAGATGAAATAAAATTTCTGTTTGACAATCAACTCTTTATTTATTGTCTTTCAGTGACAAATTAACAAAATAAAAGTATATTTTTTCGAATTTACTGAAATGGTTCTGGTTTTCGGATGAATAGTTCCAGATTTCGCCTTAAAAACTCTGTAAGCCAATTTTTTTCGGCGATCCCATTTGGAGTCTACGCGGATGGAATTTTAATGCTAAATTTAACAGCACATCCGTAGGCAAGGCGACGAACGTCTTTTGAGGAATATACAAAATAGATTGATGCCATTTGCAGCAAGCATTTCTTTTATAGAGTCAGTCCTCTTGTTGAGAAGAAAAAACTTGCCTCGGTTTTGCATAACCCATGGATGAATCATCACTTTTCAATGTCTTCAAAAATCTTGTCAAAGTCATGTAATCCGTTTGATACCGAATTATTTTGCGACGGCAGTCACACTTTTCCCCTCATAATTGAAAGCCTTTGCTGCATTATTCAAGTCATGAGTAGTGTAAAAACATCGTGTAGTTTTCCTTTTATAAGTCCGCATCCTAACAAAAGCAAAAAAATATATTACTATTTTTGTTTTAAGTCGCGGGGGTCAGTTAAGCAATACTTGCTCAACTAATCCCAAATCAAAGTCTTAAAATAAAAGTGCGATTACGAAAAAGCGGTATGAATTATACCCAGAATCTCTATACATATCAAAAGTACAGCACATATCAAAAGTTTAAAAATATAGCAAAAGTACAAAAGTATTTTATCAAAAGTACATCAATTTATGAAAGAATAAAATTTGCCTGACAGAAAACAGATAACATTGGACTAATACAAGCAAAAACTTGCGGCAAATGAGTTTTTTTACTTTTTTGTCCCTAAATAAATAATGTACACGCATACTTCACTCATTTGTCGAACTGCAATTGAAGATCGCGCGATGAGTTCCCCTCCCACAACCCTTTCTTTCCGCCACTTGGTGCCTACACGTATGATGAATAGTTTTCGGGATATACCGATTGCTCAACGCGCCCCTATGCTCAACTAGGCCCTCCCAATCCTACTTGTTTTTATAACTTTATTTAACTAATAGTAACTGTCAGTAAAAGTTTTGTTCCCTAATATTTTGTAAGTAGATGCAGTTTTTGAATCAGAAGTAATAGCCATTAAAAAATATAGTTTTTTTTTACTTTGATTTCAGTTATAAAATAATAAAAGAAATGTATCCTTGGAGCAAGGTGAGGCCCATAGTCTGGGGTGGAAACTTCTGAGGGGCGGCAAACTCAAATAAGTTTTGTCGCGAAAGCACTAATTCAAAAGATCCAATAAAATATAACAAATGTTTTTTAAATCTCAAGACTATTCTATAAACTTGATTATCATTAAAAGGTAAGAAATAAAATCAGTATATGATTTCTTAATTGCAACGCTAAGAAGTTAATCTTAAAAAGCTTTATATTAAGGTTAATTCCAAAGCAGCCAATGAAATTTAAATTCAAAAATAAGAGAAGAAGAAATATAGGTTTAGTTTCAAAGCTATTCGTACCGCCGCATTCTATGTAGAATTTGTTCCAGACGAATATGTGCCCTCCTCTCCCAAGAACTAAGTATCCTATTTTTATTGAAATATTATAGAGGAAATAGTATAATTTAAGATTTATTGGGGGGAAATTTCAGAATTAAAGTACGTATAATTCTTTACAAACTCTTTAACTAACTTGGGGTACCCCCTCCCCTCCCCAGATGGTTGTCACCCGGGAGCTTTGCAAGAAAGTTGCTTTCTCTAAAGTTGCAGCTTTCAAAAATTTAATTCACACGATTTGATCAACTTTAATTTGTTAAACATTAAAAGGAGAGCAAATTAATCCTTCTCATTCTTTTAAAAAAATGAAGTTTTGAGCAATCTTACTTTAAAAATCACAACTATTGAAAAATTTGATTTTCAAATTAAATTTTCAACTTTGCAATAAAACATCTTAGGTCTGCAATAAAACGCGACGCGAAAAATTCATAAAAAGTAACTAATATGTCAATCACTGTTTAGGGATTTCTTCCCCTTCCCATGAAGGACGAGGGAGGGGGGATTGAAAAGAAAAAGGGATTCGGAGTTGAAGTCAGAATCGGACGTTTCAAAATCCAGGAGTCGGCCATCTTCCCTCCCACTCCGCAGCCCTGTGTTTTTTGCACCGATTTAAAAAAAAGATTTTTTTTTATTATCAATGGTGTTCAAATAAAACTAGATATTTTTTACTTTCTACAGCAAGTCGGTTCTATATTTTTATTTTTCTTAATCTTCCTATTATATACTGTTAATTGTAAATATGTTTCAGAAATAGAATAATATTAACCATAACAAAGCTTCACCTTAATTTTTCATACAAATGCTCCATTACAAAAAAAAAAAAAAAAAAAAAACCGCGTCTGAAATTTTAAGCGCTTGGCAATATTCTTTTTCCTCTCTGGAATTCATCTGTGAACAAATTTAATCAGAACCATTTAAATATTAACGGTTTTCCAAACTTATTTATGTTCTGAAATAATATAAGTTACTCGTGATAAAAATCAAGTCCCTTTTTTACTTGGCCCCGCTATCTATTATTGGCATAGATGAAGATAAAAATACCACTAGAGCGATGATCGTAAAAGGAATTTCATATTTGCTTCAGAAAAGCCTTCAAACACAATTCGCATTGTGATTACTATTAATAGTATTGTTTCATGGCAACCACTTTTTTTTAACAATGGGTTTTATATTTAACCATTTGATAGGTAAATTACATTAAATTTTATCTCTTTAACCATAACTTTTTTTTGAAGAACAAATATGATCAAGCAAGTTATCTCTTTTGCAGAAACAAGTAGTCTCTCAGCCAGTAATCAAAAATGTGAATGAAGTTACTCATTGCTCAATTTAATATTAATACAGCATTACAAAATCTTTATCATAAACTTTCGGGATAAATATTCTAAATTTCTGATTATTGGGATAAATTTCTGATTCATCCCGTAACATTTTCATACATTCTGCTTTCATCTGATGATTTTAGAACACTGAAGAGAAAATTTAGGCATTTGATTCACTCTGTTTTGGAACGCTGAAGTTACATTGCCTGATTAACTTTGGAATTAGGTAAGGGTGTCCACCGGAAAGCAGAAAATATCGGTAAGGTCTCTACAGAACACAAAAGCTTGGGAACCTCTGGCTTAAAGTATTTACCTTTCAAAATGAGTTTACATTGACTAGGAAGAAATTGTTAGGATGGTGAGATACACCTATATTTATTGAACACATTCATAAAATCTGGGTCCCATGATCTTTCAGCATGCAAAAGCAAAGGGATGTAAGTGCCAAAACTAAAAATTTCGAGACAACAAATGCAAATGTTAGGAGAACCTCTTCTCTGTTATGGGACAAGAAATGTTACTAGTATCTCTGGTAGATGTTGCTATACAGCAAGATTCAAAAAAAAAAAAAAAAATCAATGGAAGTCTTCCTAGGATCTGAACTTTAAACGCGTTTTAATCAAAATTTTAACCTGTCCACTTACATCCCTTTGCTACTCACAGCCTCGTATCAAAATTTGAGGCTTGTAAGACATTTATGTTTACCAAGATATAAATAAAAGTACCAAGCTGGAATGAATTTTTTTGCGACCAATTATGATATCACATGAATAAAAACGCGTTTTTGACTATAAAATTTCGGTCAAACAAAGTTGAAATGATCAGAGTATATACAGAGAAGCAATACAAATTAATACTTTTGATTACTCCTGTTTGCCCAGTAGCAATACAAAATTTTCAATAATCTCCGCATTCTCGGCTTCACTTGTAGGAGACACTGAACAACATTTACAAGAAAATGCCGCAAAGGAAAATAAAATGTGTCAATACTACACAGTATTAGATAATTTTCTTGTTAGTAGATGACGGTACTGAAAAAAAAAAAAAAAAAAAAAAAAAAAACAGTGCATTTCACAGACAGATTTGCATTTGTAGCATGTTTAGATGCAAATGGAAATAACATTATATGGAAAGAAAATTTTTTGCGCATCGAGAAATATCCCTATTTTTTTATTATTTTCAGAGTAGAAAATTAGTAAACATACTGCTAAATTCCTCAAACACTGTTTCTTCACGTGAGATTATCAATTTCTCACTTCAACTTTCCTTGTTCTGATTTAGAATACCATTATTTTAGTGTCACTTTGCCAGGAGACACTAATTTTCTCAAGAATAAAATTATTAACATAATTCTTAACCACATTTTCTATACATGAAATACACCGACAGCTCAGTCAGTATTCTGCCTTAGCCCTGGCTATTGGGCAGTAACTTACTGAAAACATTTTCTATACTTTTTTATGTGTGCGTTTTTTTACGTTGAGTGATAAATATTTTAACATTTATCACTCAAAGTGATATAAAGGCTGAGGCGGTTACTGCAAAGTACGCAGCTGCCTAAGTTAACATTTGTTTTTCTTGTGGGGGGGGGGGGGGCGACAAATTTTACTCTGTACACTTTTACTATTTTTCAAAGCAAAACATCCGTAAACTTTTATTTTCCACGAGGACGTGCTTTTCTTATTACTAACTGATATTTATTTTCCCCTACGTCGCAGGTATTAAATATTTTTCAAATATAAAGAGTAGCTAATTAATAGAAGATGTATCGTAAACTAAGCAGTGTGGAGGCGTCAAGCGGGCTCTGCGGTACTCTGTTGGATTTTCTGAGAAAAGTTCAGTTTGTCTCCTCTTTTTATGAGGGGGAAGAAGGCAGGATGGTCCAAAATTAAAGGATAGAAAAAAAGAAGTTGATAATTTTCAAATGATAACTGCTCTTTGCTAGAAAACAAGACAGAATCTGAAACTAAAGACTAACTATGGAAAATTTCTAAGTGCTTAATGTGTCTAAAGTTGGTCCCAGAAATGTCTCTAAAGACATGAAATAATGTCCAGTTTCAATTGCTGTTTCAAAAAGCCTCTATTTTGTGCATAAAATGTTTTATGCACGATACATCATACTAGTGGTTGGAAAAACTACATTTTTTGTAGCGAACTACAACTACAACTACTTTAGCACATATGTAGTTAACTACAACTACAACTACTTTTTTCAAAATGTAGCAACTACAAACTACTTTTCAAATGTAGTCACTACTTCGCTACTTTTTGAAAAATTTATTAATTGGCTCATTTAAACATGAAATATTACTAGGAATTATTTATTCTTTCGTTCCTTCACTGAGCCAATTTGTCATTTCAAACATTTTTTACGATTTTTTCGAATATCCACTAAAAGGAAGGACTTAAAAGTTGAAAGAATTCAACCTTCAAATTTTTTATTCTTTCCTGACAGTGAATATTTAATTCAAGAAGTGCAACTCGTCTACTTGAAAAAGTAGACAGATGCAGTCATATTTTGATCTACATGTTACATAGACATACATATACATAACACATACATATAATTGATTTAGATGATGAAAAATATCTTTTATACCAAAGAGAAAAACTTTAATTTTCAGGAGTTAATTATTATAGGAACTTATCATTTGTATGAACTAATTAATTGATTTTGAGCTTCAAGCTAGGGGTCCGGACTTGGACACCATCTCCTTTCTTACGCTACTGATAAAATGAAATAAACGCATTTTTCAAATTTACCGAATAACCTCAACAACTTACAATATTTAATAATTGATTTGGGTTAAGTTAATGTATTAACAATCAATCAGTAATAAAGAAGAAATTAAGAAATAGGAAAAATATCCCAAACAGTACTAGTATTAATAATGAAATATTAATAATTATCCGAAAGATGAAACTTAAATAAAGATGCTTACTTTACTTCAATGTGCAATTTTAAACAACAGTGGACTCGGGCTACAACGTGATTCAATTTACGCGAAATGGATAGATAGCGCGTTTTTCTCGAGTAACGAATTTAGGAGCTGATGCGAATTCCTCACCTGCTACACGAAAATTTTCGGAACGGAATCGCAGGGCTTAAGTATCACCTTCTTTATTGGGTACTAAACATTAATTTCGTGAATTTACTTTCCCTTTTGCATTTTACGAGATTCACTGAAATCAGAAAAATTCCTCACACCGTACTTATCGAAAGAACATCGCATTGTTAATGTACGAGTACAAATCACCACTCCGCATCTTTTTCATTCTAAATATGAAGTTCAAGAAACATAATTTCACATAAGCAAGCAGTTTACCTAAAGTTTGAAAATGGAAGGTAAAACAGAAAATTTCTGACTACTAAAGAAATGTCAAGATTTTCGATATGTTCGAACTATAAGGTGCGTCAATATAATTGCTATATCTACTGTACAGTACTATTGTAGTGCTGCATTTTATTATTACTTTATGCCATTCTATCCTATTAATTTTGTGCTTCCTAACAGTATTTTTATTCAATAACACGGTTTTTTTTTTCTTTTTTTTTAAGTACAGTAAAATTGGTTCTCTATGTTCGAATTTGGTAATGTGAAGATAAGAAATATGGGCTAAACCCGTTTGAGGGGTGTTTTTAACTGTCTAAAATAATTGGTATGTTCATAAGAAATCGTATACGTACCCTTTTCCACAGCGCGAAATTTCAACTTATGCGAGAAGTCTTGGAACGCATCCCTCGCATTAGTTGAGAGTCAACTGTTTCTGCAGATGACATTGATACCGAAAGTTTTTGCTTAGCAGGCAAAGTTTGCATGAAACGGAAAAATTTCCGTTGTCATGCATTTCTATAACACTAATTAATTTTTTTAACACTAATTTTATTTTATTTATTTTTTATTTTTTACTTTATTTAAAAGTAGTTTCCAGAAATCGCTACAAATTACTTTTTTTTGTATCGAACTACTCGCTACTCTTTTTTTTTTTTTTTTTTTAAAGTAGTGCGCTTTCAACCACAGCATCATATACATATAAAAACTTTTGCAAATATTATCTCAATGTTTAAATATGAATATTTAATATAATTGTTACTAGATGGCAGCTCATACTAGAATATCTGTCACTAGATGGCAGCTCATACTAGAAACCATCGCTTATGAATGATTGAAAAAAAGAAAGAAAAAACGCAAATTAAAAAAATTGTTTCTTCAAAAAAATGCAGTTTCAGTTCTTGAACTCTGAAAATTCATTTTATATCAAAATAAAGCTTACTACTAGAGCCACAAATTCTGCAACACTTCTTTCAGGTACCAAACCCAGGCACGTTCATTCAAAATGTTCCAAGAGGGTATAATACATTTAAAAAAGGAAAAAGTAACGAAATATATCCACAAAGGCATATAATTGCATTTTATTTCTAAAATCCAGGGGGGTGCGCCTGACTGAGCCCCTAATTCCCCAAATGCAGGGGCCGCCGAGAGCCATGGCGGGCTCTTGTCATTTTTGACCGTGGACCCCCTCTCCCCCCTTCGCCATAAAACTATTAAAACTTTCACTACCCCCCTTTCGAACCGACAACCGAGCCCATAGTTTCTGATTAGGCTGACATAGTCTCCTGTTGGCCGTATCCAAATGATGGGCCTGACCAGGGTCGGATAACAGAAATAGCTTTTGGAGGGGATACCAAATAGTGAAAAGTGTTAAAATTTTCATGACAAAGTTTTCAGGAGGTCTTTTATTTTATTTATTTATTTATTTATTTTTGTAGGGGTTTCAAAAGGGAAAGTTGGTGACACGAACAGCGCCGTTGTAATTTTTAGTTGGGTTGAATAAAGAGGAGTTTTGATCTCATTTTGAGAAAGGTTCGTTCTTTGTTTTGAAGTGGGAGGGGGCACAGCTGTTCTTAGGATTCCTTATACATAGCAAATAACTCTCTGATTTGAAGTACAGAAATATCAAGTGCTAATTTATTCTAATGCGAACGTGATATATCTTTTCCGACTTAAACCAATTTAATACTGAACCCAACGTATAATTTCCTCCAAACAAGACCGTCATTTCGAACATTTCTAGGGGGAGGGGGGAAAGGGTATATACTCAATGTAAATAAAACAAAAACCAGTAAAAACCACTCAAACTTTCACGTAAATATATTGATTTACCAAAGCTGGGGGGGGGGGGGGGAGATTGACGCCTTGACCCTTCTAAATGACTTGCCTGCACCCAATTCCCAAAAAATGAGCGGTTGTAATTAGAAACATTTGTATGAAGATTATGACCCGAGGATTAGATAATTAAGCACGCACACCTCACAATGCAGGTGAGGGGGAGGGAACGTTCTTAAGGGACCCAGCGGCCCAAGAAATTTTTTAAAAAATGATAAAAACTAGCACTAGACTTATTAACGTTGCAAATATACACTGCTAGCCTTTGGGAAGAAGCAATACAGATTTTGTTGCAGGGTAGCCCAAAATTCATAGATCCGGGCCTGTTAAGCAGACCCATAGCATCCTCTGTTGAGTTTTTATCAATGTAAATATTTATGTTTTTTCCCATTCACGAGGAGAGTTATGATCCCCCCCGCCCCCCCCCCCCCCCCCATCCGTTAGTGCACCGCGTTGGCTTTATTAGACTAAAAATGTTACGTAATTATGGAAGTAGTAGATTCAAAGCAACAAGTTTTATTACAGTATTCAGAAACTATATTTCTTAGCGAATATTGAAGCCATTGTAGTTTTGATTGCATAAGATGCAGTTCAGATTGCATTTTGATGTACACAATTTCCTTTAATATTATGGGTTTCCCTGGAAAATTCATACCGTGTTGTTTCTTTCACTTTTCATGTCTTTCATGATGAAAAAGAAGCTAATACAGAGAGATAGCTAGTTTTTCTAAATAGTCCGAATTGAAATGACCCCTCTTAGTGCACATACAACTTTTTTCATTTTTTAAAATGTTTATTATTGATCTTGATCCGATCAAAACAAAATTAATGGTCGAATCGCAATAGTTTTTATTCTTGAACTCGAAACCAATGAGTTACGCAAGTTCCTCGTGTAAGTTGGGCACCACTGGGATAGGTTAACAATTTTATTTCTTTTTGAGTGGTGCGTGTCCCTGCGCTCCCCCTAACATCTACTACTGTGCCTAAACAGAAGCAACCCGATAGGAGGTCATTGTGACCTCTCAAAAGATTTTCGGCAAATTTTGATTGACGATTCGCAAATTGGGATTTTTTTTTTTTTTTTAATTATGCTTCATGTCCCATTTTATTTCATTTAGGTACACATATGTGTGACCGCATTTGAATGTCTGGTAAAACTCACCATTTCATTCAGTAAATTGAAAATTTCTCCCTCCGAAAGTTTTTATTTCGGGCCCCAAACTTCTGGGCATCGTGGGAATGATCACTAGGGTATGTCATAAAAAAATACGTTTTAAACTTTGCTTTGCGAATTTGAGAGCTATTGTATCTGCACCCGAGAAATTAATTTTTAGTAGTATTTTTGAAAAATATTAAGGTTTAGCTATCGGGAAACGAGTTTAAAGGTCTGAAAAAAGATAAAAAGTGGCCAATTTCCAAAAAATATGAAAATAGAAATGTTAAAATTTCTTGTACTAAAACCATTCAAATGCTTCTTTTTAACTCTTTTCACATGTCTTTATGATTAACTACATTCCTTTACAGTTTTTAGTGCGCGAATAAGAGGTACATTTTCGTGAAATTAACCAAAATGCGATTTTTTTAAACCATTTTTTGTACACTGCAATATTTCTCCTTTTATGGTCCAGTAATATCTTTTTCGCAATAAATGTGCATTATGCAATTTTAGCTACAAATTCATAAAACACAAATACATAAATTGTTTGTTCTAATACCATTCAAATGTTTTCTCATAAAAACTCTTTTTGTGTGTCTTTATGACTAAAATTCTATTCCTTAACAGGTTTTAGTTCGCACATAAGCTAATATGTTTCGTGAAATTAACCAAAAATCAATTTTTTAGCCTTTTCCGCACATGGCAATATTTTTTTAGTCCATTAATAATTTTGTTCTCAGTAAATGTGTACTATGTAGTTCTTTGTTGGAAATGCAATTATATTTCAAGTACATTAACAATCCTGAAACCACCACAAGGAGGGTGGCTGCATTTCGTGTTCCATTCTGCTATTCCCATCCACCCAGCCAAGTTATAAGTTTACGTATTTACAATTACTATGTGACTTTAAACACGTTTCCACTTTTGAGTACATGTTTGAAACTAGACTTTAGAGTCAGTTTTAAAATTGATAATCACGAGTACAATGTTTTTCTTATAAATACATATCTTTTATCGTCTCTAAATACCAATCTACCTACTCTTTAACCAGTTTCATAACCCTGTCAGCTGCCGGAGTGTGAAAGGAGAATATTTGTTGAATCTTTGATAAAGCTTCAACTGTTTTTATGTTATCATCAACTCTACTTGATGGATATTGTCATTGTAATACAGAAAGAAAATGTCACCCTGATCTTGCTGTAAAAAATTCATGACATTTCACTCATCGGCGTTCTTTGCGTGAGCTAATGGAGTAACAGAGCTGAGCATTTTTTAAGCTGAACTAATAAGATATTGTCACAAATTCTATAAATAGTACTTATTTTTGTGATTATTTTGTCGTAATCTAGCTAAATTTGGCGTTTATTAAATTATCTTTCATCTGAAATTATTGTAGTAATGTAACCCGTAAAAAGTTTCTTGTAATGAATATACAGCCCCCGTACATTCGGCTGAAGTATACGGCCCCCTCATTTCTGAATGATAAAATTTGTGAATGGAAAGAAATAAGAAAGTGGTAGAACGGTGTAGGATTTTCTGGAATATCTGAGAAGCTCTCTTTCGATGTCTATAAATAACCGTGCCACATTATAAAAAGTCAGTCTCGGCTGAGCGCGGTTGCGCTGAGAATGTGTATTAGCTCTGTTTATTGTGAGGCATTTTGCGTTGGTTTTTTGCGTATTTGGATATAAATACGTGTACCGTTGAGTTTACGGTGTTAATTGATAGTTGCTTAGTTGCTGGTGATTGATTTAGCAGTTGTAACTACGCTTCCTGTACATAGCTGCAAATAAATCTCCTGTGTTTTCTCAAGAACTGTGTCGTCATTTCAAAAAAGTTTGAAGTTGTATCACGAACTGTTAACAATATAAAGATATTCTTAAGTCATACCTAATATTACTCTTCATATCGTGCCATATAACAAAAATTAAAATGAAAAACTCAGTGAAACATTGACTTGTACAATTATTGAAAGTTGCATATATGTGCAAGCAATTTTTGTCTGATGATCTCCTAAACATCGTGGATCTGGTCAGCCAAAAAAAATGGCTACTATGCCAATTTGGAGATCTTGTTTTTTGTCATTGTAGTAGGCGACAGCCAAAATATAGAGCAGTTGAATCATAGAAAGGAATACGAGGCAAAATATTAGGTAGACGCAAGAGCAGTGGCGTAGCTACGCTTTCTGCCGCCCGGGGCGATTCCTCAATTTGCCGCCCTTTCGATGGGAAATAGTTAATACATTAAAGAGTCAAAAGCGTTTTAATTAGACTTTAATAAAGAAAAAAACAACAACAATTTTTTTTCCTTCTTATTTTTCTTACAGAAAAAAAGGGGGAATTCAGAGCTCCACCGAAAAATTCTAAAAATTAAGTCAAAATTCGGAATTTTAAGCAAATTTTGGTAACGGTTTATAAAAAAGAATCTTTGAGCACCCTCCAGATTTTTTTTTTTTTTTTTTTCAAAATTAAAATCAGTTTTACGCTTTCTTTGGCGACGTTAGGGGAATTGGGAGTTTTCAAGGAAATTTTCCGGAAATAGAAGTCTTAAAAAAGCAACTTTAGGCTATCTTTGGATACGTGAAGACATTGAGAAAGGTTCGGCGGCGCTGTCCGGAAAGCTTTTCAACTAAATTGATAAGCAAGTAAATGTAGGCGGTATCTTGTGGTGTAAGGGCCTCCCCTAACTCCAACAAAGACGTGATTTTTCTCCCGAAATATTTTCAAACTTGAAATCAATTTCAGTCTATCTTTGATGACGTTAAAGAGAATAGGGAAAATACGCGAGCTCTCGTGAAATTTTCCGATGCCGAAGTTTCAAAAACAGAATTGTAGGCTATCTTTGACGGCATAAGTTTCCAACTATTTCCAAAAATGTTAGGAAGTCAGATGGTTTTCCCCCTCTCTCTATGAAAGTTTTTGAAAATGACGTCTTAAAAACGCGATTTTAGCCGTTGTTTGACGGACAACGTCATGAGAGAGAGAGAGTTCGGAGGGGGGTTTCCCACCCGAAATCTTTTTCGAAACTGTTGCTCATTTTAAGCTCTTCATCACTGAGAAAAGAAGGCTTTGCGATCTTCCCTTAGAAATTTCTAAAAAAGAAATTTGGAGCCAACTGTGATGACGTTAGGTTCGAGCAACATTTGGGGTCACTACCTTAGAATTTTTCTGAAATTTAAGTTCCAAAAATCCAACGTTAAGCTATTTTTGGAGACATTGGATGCAATAGGGATTTTAAAGTTCGAAGTTGATGTCCTTAATACACATATTAGACTACCTTTATCCACGTTAAAGGAAGGGTCAGGGCTTGACCGCCCTCAGGAATTTGTTGGTATTGAAATTTCAAAACTCCAATATTAGGCTGAAAGATGAGATGCAAAGGTATGGGGTGGGCGTTATCCTTTAGAAACGTTTCGAGACTCAAGGCTAAAACTGCACTTTTAGGCTGATTGGTGACGTTAAGGGATAGGAAGGCTTTTCCGGTTGCTCTTCCCGAAAAATGTGACACCGCCCTCAGTCTGTAGCTTCAGACGAAGGAAGAGAAAAAACAAACAATATAATGCTGCAGTGGCGCCGACTCCATGGGGCTTGAGGGGGCCCGAGCCCCCTCAAAAATATTTTTGAGGGGGCAGAGCCCCCCCCAATAAATCAAGAAAATTATAAGTTACATTATGCTTTCTAAACTCATAAATTTATCTTTTATTTTCCTTGTTTGAAGATAGTTTACCTTGTAAAATATATTCAGTAATGAGTTAAAACAAATAATTATTACGGTTGTGTAAGCAGGTTAACTGAAAACGAGTGGTGCGAATGATGATAGTGTTACAGTGCTGCGAGTACTGTAAAAATTTGTCCCAGTGCGCGAACTTACGGGTCAAGTCTGTTGCCGGTGGGCAGCGCTGCGGCGCGCTCACCTAAGTGTTGCTGATCTGGAAAAATATATATGAGAGTTTGATTTGTATATAAAATGGGAGGCTTGATAGTTTTGAATACTTTTGGAAATCGTGTTTAAAAGAAAACCTTCACAAAACGATGATCCTTCCCTTCCTCGGAATCGACGTGTACCAAAGAAGTATGAAAACAATGAAGGCAGCTCACCGCACACTTTCAAAATCTCAAAGGAAAACATTTGACTCGCGCTACTTATGCGAAATAGCTATAACATGATTTTTTCTCCAGTATTCAGACCTAACGCGAATTCCTCACCGCAACACGAAAATTCTCGGAAGGGAATCGTGGTGTGTTCGTAAGAGCTTTGTTATTGGCTACTAAAAAATAATTTTTCATGAATGTATCTTTGTCCTTTTACCATCGTTGAGAGTAGAAGTTCCCTTTTCATTTTAAATGCGAAAGTTAATGAAATATAATGACACCTAAGAGCGTTGTTTCGTCTAAAGTTTGTGAAGATGAAAAGAGAAAGTTTCATGACAATTAAAGAAAAGCTAGAGCTTCTTGAAAAGCTGATGGTCAACTAAAAAATGCGTTGAAGGTAGCACGAGAATTAGGTATGAGTGATTCTTCCGTACATACAATTATAAGTCAAGAAAAGGAAATCCGTAAAAATTTACCGAGTAGTGTCTTGCAAAAATTTATGAAAATGGAAACTGCTCATGTATTGTGTACGAATATCATTAATTGATCGACTGTACAGTACAACTAAAGATGCATTTGCTTTTCTTACTATATACTGTGTCTACCGTATACCGGTTTATTTTTTCTTTCTTTCCCATTAATCATTGATTTTGTACATCGTAGCAGTATTTTATGTTGAATAAAACGTTTTTTTTTAAATACAAGTAAACATTCAGTTCTTTATGTAAGAGACAGTAATGTACAGTTAGTTAAGAAATGGTTTTTAACAGTTTGAGGGGGTGTTTACAAGTGTCTAAAATAATTGGGTACGTTTATAAAAAATTTTACACATACCCTTTTCCACAACGCGAAAATTCGACCTACGCGAGAGGTCTTGGAATGCATCCCTCGCGTAAGACGGGAGTTGACTGTACTACAAGGCAATATACATTGAGGTTTGTAAAATGGTGCAATTTTGCATTATTGGGCGATTTACATCAACTGGACGCACACAGGTCATTGCAGTTGAACAAGAGTGCTTGCTTTTATTAAACAGAGGTGAAAGAGAAGAGAACATTTTGAAAAATCAACTGAGTTTTTCAAAAATGACCTAGACATTGAGAGACTGCGTTTACACTTGAATATTTAGCCGATGTCACTAATGTAAAAACAAATGGTCTTAAAAAGCATGCGTAAATTAAATTTCCTTTTTACAAAAATACTGTTTGTGTTTGTATTTATTTCTTCCGTTTTTCGAAGCCAAAAAATATGTGTCGGGCTTGTCGAGTTTTTGAGGTTCTAATGTTGATTATATGATTTAAAAAAAACTTTAAAACTCACTATTTTTCATCTCAAATTTAGAAAATTTCCTGCGGCATACCCCCTTTCCCCCGATATTTTTTAAGTCGGCGTCTCTGGCAGTGCCCTTCAATGCAAGTCAAGCGCCCTACCTTTTCCATGCCTAGCTACGGCACTGCATGACTCCCCATAAAATAGAACAAAAAAATGTCTCTTACTAAGACAAGTGACATGATCTAGTTGAACCAGAAAAATTTGTATACCAATTTTTGGATTGTTTTACTTTGAAAACGCCATGCCACATACTGTTTGTTTTTTAAATTATACACACCAGAAAATATGTAAATTGGCAGTTTCAAGGCACAACAATCGACCTTCATTTGGTGGGGGAACCTCCATGGGATTACATAACCCCCTAAAGCCCCGGTGATGACTGGGCCAGCCCCCCCAATGATTTTTGCAAGTCGGCGCCCCGGTAATGCTGAGATGTCCACAAGAACAACGCATGTTTTGTATTTGAGTAATTTTATTATCGTAGACGTAGCACAACCTTAGAATTAAAAGACCCTTTTTTTTTTGACTCCAAAAAAAGATCAAAAGCATGATTTACTTATTGGGAAAACGCGTTCAAGTTTCGTTGCCGCTCCTCAGAAAGCTCAAGAGACGGATTTATTAGAGCAATTTTATACTTACGATCATAATGCCAAAACTAAATCATAACTCTAACTTCAAATCCTGGTCCAAATATTGAAATTCGTTTAAAATCGTATAGGAAGTGTAAAGCCAAGTCCTTTAAATGACTAACCTTCTTGGTTGGGTGGACGGGAAGGGCAGAGTGGAGCATGAAGTGCAGCCTCCTTGTCTTGGGTTCTCGGTTGTTATGCAGTAAAATATATTTGCATTTCCATCAAAGAGATAGATGCATAGTGCATATTTATTGAGAAGAAAATTCTTTCTGGATCATAAGAGGAGAATTATCGCAATTTGCGTAAGAAAAAAAAATGGTGAAAAAATCGAATTTTTGATTAATTTAACGAAAATATACGATCTATTCGCGCACTAAAAACTAAAGGAATGTAGTCAATCATAAAGACTTTTTAGAAAAGAGTGAGTTTTTCGTGAGTGAGTTAATGATCACATGGTTTCGGTAAAAGGTTATAAGGTTTTGCCTCGGGTGAGTTATTAGATACCCTTTCCACGCATAGATGGCAGCACCTCACAAATTGCTTGTGAGTGGAAATTTAGGGACATCCCCAAAACCGTAGCCTACCTACGCCAAAACATAAAATTGCGTACCAGCTATTTACTGTGTTAGAACACGTGATTCAAACAACGTTTTTAGGATTAAAAACATAATACTTGACACTGAAAACCCCGTGTCAATTTCAATACCATCTTCCTTAAAAGCTGTGGCTGTGGCATTCGACTACTCCAGTATCAAGCATCTTAAAAAATAATATTTTTTAAGATGCTTGATATTGGAGTAGTCGAATACCTGCAATGAACAAGCAATGTGGAAAGTTTCCAAAAAAATAAATTTTTACTAAATGAGTTATTAATATGAAAAATTCTTATTCCCTGGCATAGTGGCGTTATCTGTTGAGAAGAAAGTGAAAGTTTTCGATGATTGACTGAAAAAACTGGAGAAAATCGTAAAAAACGGGAAATCGGAGATGGACGCAAAAAACGGGAGTCTCCAGTTTAAAAACAGTACAGTTGGCAAGTATGAAATATAGACAAAGATATTTTAAGCAAGATGCAATAAAAAGTTAGATTAAGTAACAAAGGACAATATCAGCATCTGCTTTTGAAGGTTTTGTCTCTCTCTTCTTCTGCTTTGTTGCTTAAATAGCACAAGAGAAAAATCTGCTCTCAGCCCTTATCATAAGTAATACGATAATATGAATGTACAAAATGCGCACAAAGCATAAAAATTGAAGAACAAAAAACAAGAAATAACGAATTACCAGAGCCCCGAATTTCACGATTGATTTTTCTTTCTCCTTTCAATTGAAGTAAACAATAAACATGCAGTGTTTTAAGTAATGTTGTAAAGTTTACCACATGTGGTTTAATATGTTTTTATCTTGACATTCAAGAACTTATCATTTTTTTTTTAGTTCAATGTCACTTTTAGGCATTTCTTTTTTCTAGTCTTCAACTCTGCATGAGGTAATCTTTTCCTTTAGTTAGCCTTATGGAGGCCCGTACTCCTAATAAAGCCAAATCGTCTTTCTTTGCTAAAACTGCTGAAAATTAAAATTTAACATAAAACTTTTTTTTTTCTAATATTTTATGCGTCGGCTGATGAGTGTACAAAATTTGGAGCCAATTGAATCATAAATGGGAGGGATATTAGGAAATTAACCTTAGGGTTGCTCTGACTTTCTTCTTATGACTCTGTAGCTTACTGCGTGGCAAAAAAAAAAAAAAAAAAAACTTAGAAAATGCATTTGACACCCCTCTTGCTGTTTCTCGTGCTACATACCCTTTGATACACATTGACTATATACCCTTTGCTTCCCTTCCCCCTTCAACAATAATTCTTAACTACACGAGCTTCAGGGAAGTACTTTTCTAAATTTAAACTTTTTCACGGTGTATAGGTAGAGGACCATGTGTGATAACACAATTTGAAAAGAAAGAATACCTTTTTATGGGGATTTTTTGGAAAATGGAATTGTGTTTGGAGCTGCATTACCTTCCTTTCGTTACCTTCATAGTTGCATTGAGATAGTAACCCAACTAAATGCCATCAATGTGATTATAAACGCGCCCTCCACTCCACATTTTATGAATCATCATAGGGTTAGAATAGATTTATATTTTAAGGAATTAAAATCCACTTAAAATCACACAGTTACCCATATTCCCTCTAAAAAAACTATAAGCTTAATATCTTGTAAAAATACATCAAAAAATAAAACAAATTAAAATAAAGTTATTTCAATAAAAGTTGAAAAAATAAACATTTTTACAGTAGGAAGTTTCGAAAAAGAGAAACCAATTAGTCCCTAAGCTCTCCATGCCTATTGGGGAAATATTCCGAGTAGAAAACTTTTATACACATTATGAATTTGTAAATTTCCTTTTACCATTTTATAGTATGCATACAATGTAGTAATGGGTCTCATACACCATACTTTTCTCCAAACCAAATCGTTTAGTGCCTAAAGATTACCTCATCGTTTTCGTTAAAAAGAGTATATCCTGAATAAAGTGGCTAATTCTCAGAAAACATGCGGTTTAAAAGTCAATTGAGCATTGGCTGTTAACTAAAAGCAGAATTTTCAGCCAACCATTTGCCATTTCGAATGTCCAGGGAGTGACATCGTAACATGTGGAAGGAGATTTTGACAGACAAATTTGTCACACACAAGCAGAGGCGTGCGCACGTGGGTCACCAGGGGTACCGTGGTACTCGCATTAGCTCAAAAGAAAATCGAAGAGGTTAAAAATTTAGAGCACCATAATGTTTTGCTGTGGTTGACTGGCAAAGAAGCTACTCTTAACCAGCTTCTACATCACACACACATAGCTTTCATCATTTCTTCTTCTTGTATGCATTTCATTGATGCTATGATAGTTTAAAAAAGAAAAATTAATTTGAATTTTGACATCTTGAATTCAAATTATGTTTTTCGCAATCACGAGTGTGTGTATGTAGGCATGTGTGTTTGTGTGTGGGGGGTATGTGTGATTGTGTGTAGGGGGTATGTGTATGTATGTGTAGGCATGTGTGTTTGTGTGTGTGCTGGCATAAGTGTGTGGGTAGTTGTGTGTATCAATGTGTGTGGGGGGGGGGTATGTGTATGTAGGCATATGTGTTTGTGTCTGTGTGCAGGCATGAATGTGTGGGTAGTTGTGTGTTTGTGTGTGTGTAGGTGTGTGCGTGTGTGTGCAGTTGTGTATGTATGCGTGTGTGTGTAGGACATGGATGCAACCTGGAGACGGCTTCGCTATAGGAGCAGCATCGTGAGGAGCCGGTCGACGGTGATGGTGCGGAGGGTGGCGGTGGGAAAATAAAATGATAGGACGCCAAAAACAGTCAAGTGAGAACAATAAGCAATCGTGATTACTCAAAAAAAAAATGTTTTCATGAAACGGTGCAACAGATGCAAAGAGGAAGAACTAATACATAAAAAGTAGTCGAAAACTTTGTACTGCATAGTGAATAAAATATGACAACGTGTATAAGTACAAATTGAGAATGAAAAAAGGTTAAAAAACCAGCAAACATCTGTTTCGGCACTCTAAAATACAAGTGCCATCATCAGTGCATTAAAAACGAAGACAGGTTCGACCCGACTAAAACACAGTCGAGGCGAACAATGGAATGAGAGACGAGTTGTAAAAGATATGAGAGCAGTGCCGGAAACGATGACGTCAAGGTTACGTCAGAACTCAAAAGGACAGTTGCACTCAGGAGAAACGTCACGGACAAAAAATAAATCAAATAACAGACTTCCAAGCAATAGGAAAAGGGGGGAGTGCTAGACAAATCATTGACGATTAAATTGGCATTTTTCCATATGTAATATGACTCCCAAAAATCTAAATCATGAATGGACGAACACTCGTGAATAACTTTGGCGGAAGATAACTTTAGTCGGGTCGAACCTGTCTTCGTTTTTAATGCACTGATGATGGCACTTGTATTTTAGAGTGCCGAAACAGCTGTTTGCTGGTTTTTTAACCTTTTTTCATTCTCAATTTCTACTTATACACGTTGTCATATTTTATTCATCAGGAAGAACTAATGTTTCACGAAATCAAGTCAGGTTCTAAATTTGAATAGGGGGAGCTCTTTCTGACACCCTTCAAACGAATTTTTACCCCCTTTTTACACGAAAGAAGTTCAAAACATTTTAGCACAGTAAAAATATCAACGAATATCATGCTTTTCATGAAAGAAGAATAAAGTTGCTCGTGTGAAAATTTAAGGTGCTCAGTGGCGTACTTATGTGGTCTAAAGCGTCCTTGGTGACTTAAAGAATAGCATCCTCCCTCCATACTGTTTCATAGAAATTCATTTGAAAATAACATTAGCAATTCATTATGAAATTATAAGAACCTAATCGTAAGTAAAATATCCACGCAGAAGTAAGGGGATTCATTTCGAAAAGTCTCCAAATTGCAGTAGTAGTAAAAACTCAGTTTCAGATGATTTTTGATAGTGTTAGGTCTCGGGAGGGGAGAGATTCGGGTTCCCTCCCCCGGTAAATTTTGCAATTGAATTTTTAAAAATGTAATTGTAGATTACCTTCGACAATTTTAAAGTGGGGGAGGGCTACAAGGGTTCTCTCGCTGTAATTTTCGAAGTTATAGTTCGAGAAATGTAGTTTTAAACGATTTCAGTTGACGTTAGAGAGAGGAGAGCTTCAAAGTCCTCTCTGGAAACTTTTCAAAATTGGAGTGGAGCTACAGAAATCCTGTTTTAGCCGACCTTCGATAATGTTAGGGGAGGAGAGATTTCGGAGACTCTCACTCGGAACGTTTACGAAATTGAAGTCAAAATTTAAGACGATCTTGAATGAACGAGAAAAACTTTTTGCTTTAAAAACGCAGGTTTAATCTCATCTTTTGTAAGAGCAAGTTTTTATAAGAGTCAGGCAGGTCAGATACATGCCATTTTTGATTTCGCTAAAAATTTTACAGCGGTTTCTTTGAATGATTTTAGAAGACACATATTTTTTTCTTTTTTTCCAAAAAATTTTTTTGTCACTCATAGAGATGTAAAATTTCCGGAAATTTTGAAGTGGTGGAAAAAAAAAACCGGTTTTTTTCGGGAAAAATTGGAAAATTTGATTTCTTTAAGAATAAAATTTGTGTTTCTTAATAGCTCTGTGTTTCTGGTAACATATAAGGGGTTAAGCATTAAAAAATATATGCTATCCACACATCTTCTTTTTCTGCTTGACAGAAATACACATAAAGATAAGATTAATTAGAAGAAAAAACCTTTTTGTTTTACATCTGAGTAGAAGGCTTTCATGGTCAAACCCAGAAATAAGTCAAGTCGTCACTCAACCAATAATATTGGGTAATGTGTGTCTAATCATAACAATTACATTTTCTATTTTAGATTGGCTTTGAAACTTCTGAAATCTTCGACTTTCAAACATGACTGATTTTTTTTTGGAAGAAAAATAATACAATGTTACAGTCTGAAAATGAAAACTATTGAGTTTTAATTTTTTCCAATCCAGTCTAAGTCCAAATCAAAACTAAATTGTTTTTTCTTAAGCTGAACCAAAATTAAACTGAAGTTTAAGTTTATTCATACGGCCGTGCTAAGCACAGTAGTAAAAGTAGTCATACCAGCCCATTTGAACAAATTTGAGTTATTATAACCAAGTTGTTCTGTTTCGTATTTTACTTAATAAATAAAATGTTTTAGGGTCATTTGATCAAGAGCTATTGTTTTGAAAAATTCTTTAAAAAAAGAAATCTAAATCAAATATATGGAAGAGCCACACTTTAAAATACAATATCTCAGCTTGAGTCCCCTTTTTTGCTTAGCACGGCAATATACAGGGTGCGGTAAAAAAAAATACCAGACAAAAATTATCGAATGGAAGAAAGGTAATTTAATTTTAATGAGTACATAATTTATTTTTGTTTCTCACTTTATTAGGAAATAATTTACAATATATTACCTAGTTTATGTATTGTTTCTCGGTTTTCTTACAAGCGAAATACCTGCTATTTTAAGTTGTTTAACCAAGTAGAACGACAGTCGTTTGCTTGTTGGGCCTTCACAAACAGTATTTGAAACGGCATGCCGTTTCAAGTGGCTTGGAAATGATAGTCAATGCCGGAAAGTGTACAAAAACGAACTGTGAACATTTCAGTTAATCGTCAGGTCATCCAAAAGTGAGTTCAATCAAATCCTCGAGTTTGCGCGAGAGCAGTCGATTGTGGGAATTTGTGACCGATAAGTGCGACTTAGGGGAAAAACAGCTCAAACAGAAGTTTTGCAAGTTCCAAAAATTTAGGCATTTGTATGACTCTAAAGATGCCAGAAACTGTTGAGACGGGCCCGCAAGTCCATGCTGGAAGAGATACCTTTCACTGATTTACCGTTCAACCGGTTCATATCTCCCAGAACCATAGGATTTGGTCTGTAGACAGCATAGGCTCCCATATAGGGGAGAAAGTGGGGGCTCCAGCCCTGCCCTCCTTTGGAAATGAGAATTTCCTCTTCCTTTTAATGCTTTTTTCTTTGTAAAAATGTAAAAACATTTTTTCTCTAGCCATTAATGAATTAGTTATCAAAAATGTTAAATTTTATTAGCTCTAATCTGTACTAAAGTCGGTTTTCATGGGGAAAATATCCTGCTAAACCATGGGGAAAATATCAGCCCCCCCCCCTTAAAATTTTGCATATGGGCGCTCTTGGTAGACACTCCAAGCACCTTAGAAAGAGTTAGATATCGCCGAAATCCGAAGTCAGACTTGGTCTGAGATGGAATCAGGACAAGCGACAAAAAATCTCTAGTTTTTGTGGATGAGGGCCGTAAAATAGATCAAAAAGTGAACCAGAAGGACATTTTAGAAGTTACTGTACTTCTGTGGGCCTAAGAGCACTTTAGCATTGTAGACTGGACATTTTCCTTTAACTCCAAACCGATTCATATGGCTAAAAAGACAAGAGTGGTGCAAAGCGCATTGTTTTTGACAAGATATCATCTTTTGAGTGGACGCTCTACTCGCTCGACCTCAATCCCATTTATTACACTGCTTGGCCTATTTTAGAGTCAAAGGTCTACCCTAAACTGCACATAAAATTGAACTCTCTAAACCAATTGCTTTATAAGGAATAGTATTGATAAAAGGACTTGCTGCCCTTGAATGAAAATTTCAATAAGCAGTTGCATCTCTGTATTACTGCAAGAGGCTGCTAGTTTGAAACCAATTAAATTTAATGATTGCTAAAGGTCTTCTCATATTATTTTTTGTGTTCTGTTAGTTTATTTATTTTTAATAAAGTTTCTTGGAAAATTGCTTGCCCGGGTTTTTTTGCCGCACCCTGTACATTTGGTTCGCAGTCAGCAGAAATATAGTTTTGTGATTAAAGTTATGCTTGTTTGTTTTATGAAGAAGGAAAATAAATTCCTCACTAAGGTTATTGGTTTAAGTTTTTTTGTAAAAAGTATTATTAAACATTTTTTGATCTATATGCAAATTATATTGTCACACAACAACTTGCATTAACGTTACACAGTATTTTAACATAAAACGGGAGGAGGGAGGAATTTGCTTCAGAATTTAAGCGTAAGAAATTTCTAGTCACTTTTTGCTGAAAATTTCAATTAAAACCCTGAAAGGTTGAAAAAGCTCTTTTTTTTTTGTTTCTCAATTTTTCCAAAGTGGAAATTTATTCCTTCGGAAAAAAAGGTTTTTTTCCGTTTTTTTCGGAAATTTTCCGTTTTTTTTCCCCGACTGTTTTCATCTCTAGTCACTCACAAAAATTCCGAAAGTTGGTCCCAACTTAGGGTTTTTCTCACATCGACATTTTTTAATATTCAATTATCTCTGCGTAAGTATCTTTGTGATTACAACATGATATTTAGTGCCTCAAATGAAATATATCAAATTTTATAACTGACCTTCAGTGGACTCTGGCAGGGGTGGCTAAACTGTGCCGAAGAAAGTGAAAATGTGTCCTGTTTGAGGCTTCCTAGTTCCATGCACTGAGGTTCAACCATAGTTTTTGCGAGCAATTGGTGTGATGATATATATATAAATTATTAAATAGGCTCATTAAATGCATGAATAATGCTCACTGCTGCAAAAAATAGCAGTTTTGTCATTAAAATATGATAAAAAGTTCTTTTTAGGGGCCTGTATCTCAATGCACTGAGGGTCAGTATAGAACTTACTGCCTGCATTTCAAACTAGAGTATGGTGTATCTTCACAATCAAATGACAGAACTATGGGCAAATTCTTTTCAAGAACACAATACGTATTTCAAAACAGTAAAATGAACTATTTGGTTTTCAATTAAATCAACATATCCGGGTTTAAACTTTCCTCCAGGGACTTCCAGATACTATTTAAAAAACTAGTATGATCAAAAACTTACCATAAAAGAGTTACAGGCTTGCAAATAGACTGATTATGCTTACTCGCATACTTTATAATATAATAACTGGAAGCAAAGTGAAAAAAAAAAAAAAGGTTATTGTTGCGGTAAAAATGAAAGTTATTTGTAACACTTTTTTGAAGGTTTTTTTCAGGTATTTTTTAAGTTATTTTAAGTAAGATAGCTTTTTTCTGGTTGTACTATACATTATAGTGACAAAAATTATTTTCTCTGAACTAAATTACCATGATAGCAAACACAATTACTAAGTCATATTTTATTACTTATGATAAAAGCAATAAAATGACATTATAAAACAAGGGTATAGTTGCCTAACTGACAAGTGGAACAATAAAAAAATGCAAGACAAAGCATTGTAGCTTGAGTACAACAAACTGAATGTGTTGTTAACTCTTATGCAATTTCCTCACCTTGAAGTGCATTTTATGAGCCTGCAGAACCATTGTCCATAGTAGTCTTATTTGTACAAAGACATACACTCTAGTTTGAAATATAGGCATCATGTTCTATAATAACCCACAGAGCACTGAGATACAGGCCCCTAAAAAGTACATTTTGCATCATATTTTGATGTTTTTCTTTCAATTTGCTTCTAGTTATCACATTATAAAGAATGAAAGTAAGCATAATCAGTCTATTTGCAAGTTTATAACTCTTTTATAGTAAGTTTTTGACCCTACTAGTTTTTTAAATAGTATCTGAAAGTCCTGGAGGAAAGTTTAAACCTGAATATGTTGACTGAATTGAAAACTGAATAGTTCATTCTACTGTTCTGAAATTCGTATTGTGTTCTTGAAATGAATTTGCCCATAGTTCTGTGACTAGCAGCGCAGAGGGCAGCTAATGAGGGTATTGAATAATTTATATATGTTCTTACACAAATTACGTTACAAAAACCATGGTTGACCCTGAATGCAGGGAACCAGAGGGCCTCAAACATGGCACTTTTTCATTTTTTTCCGACAAAGTTTGGCGACCCCTGAAAGGCTGCACTGAAGGTCAGCCACAAAATTTACGATATATTTCAATTTAGGTACTAAATATCATATTGTCAACACAAGAAATTTTTTGGCTGATGCTTAATACACAGAAATAACAACATTTTAAAAAATGCTGATTTGTAAAAACTTCAACGTTGGGCTCCACTTTACAAAGTTTTACAGGTCATCAAAAAATTTTTTGGAAGAAAAGAAAAAATATGTGCTTTCTAAAATCTTTAAACGAATCCACCATAAAAATTTGAGCAAAATCAAAAATGGTGCATATCCGAACACCCCATTTCTGCCCGGTTCTTATAAAACTGGCTCGTAATATTTCTGGGAGGAGTTTGCTCCCCTTTTAATGTGTAATATACATTGTATTTTATTTAAATAATGTTTCAAAACATTTCTTTCAACACTGAGAGTTAAAAATGCCCTCCCTCCTCCCATTTTCGAAAGTGAGAGATTATTCGGGGCGGAAAGTCGTCCCTCATCACTTCCAGTTACGTCACTACAATGTACAACTATTAAGTAGACCCAGGAGATAAGCCATGCATGCAAAATTCTTCCCTTTAGGGGGGGGGGGGGGTTAGTGAGTGTTTATTTTTTTTCTTCAAGCTCTATTGTAACAAATTTTCTTCGAAAAAAAACATTTAAGTAATCCTCATAATACTTTTTCGAAATAATCTTGACAAATTACGGTTCCACTTCCTGTTGCACTCTGGGGAAGAGCCACTCGTGTATTACTAAAAGGTATCACAACAGTCTAAAATGTTAAAAGTATTTTTACTGAAACCGCACAAATTTGTATTTCAAACAAATAAGAATATCAGACGGAAAATGAAAATTTCATTATTTATAATGAAAAAACACTCAAGCGTCTTTGAAACTTTGATTTTAAAAGAATGTTGGGGGAGAGTTCCCAAACCCCATCCGTTCCACTATTGGCATCAGAAATGGCTTTTATACTATATCGTTGCCTTAGAGCAACAGTAACATATCTTAGTGTTATTTCTGGGATTAGATATCTTACTGTTGCTCTGAGGGGACGATATTTAGGACATCAATTCTGAAAAAGCTTCTAAGATTCCCACTGAATTCCAGAGAAACACATCACCCTATTCACCATTAATGATTGTCTAAAATTTCGTTTTCAGGACCTCAATCTGTAAAATTTTCCGGCAATCCCCGTACCGCCCTCAACTTAATATCATCAAAGATCATCTAACATTTATAATTTAGAGCTTCAATTTCAAAAAAAATTCCGGAGGAGCATACCCAAACTCCCTGATAATATCATTGAAGATCATCTAAATTGCATTTATTTAATTTCAATTATGGAAAATACCGAGGCGACTCAAGAACTTTCTCATCCACTAACATTACCAAAAATCTTCCAAAAATTGAGCTTTAAAAACCTGACTTCGAAAAATTTCCCAAAGAGGGTTGCGTTTTTAAAAGTTTCAATTTTGAAAAATGGATGGGGGAAGCGTCGCTGAACCTTTTTCCCTTAACATTACCAAAGATAATCTAAAATGCATTTTTAAAGACTAAAATTTCAAAAAATCCTCGGGGGAGAAAACCATGAACCCTCATTCCAGAGTGAACATTATGCTTCCGATTAGGTTCATATTTATAATTCTCAGTTTTAGTTTTGATTCACTGACTCCATTTCGAAAATCCCCCTTTGAAAAAATTCAGATGCCACCAATGTCCTACACTCACCTAATTTTGTCTCCTCGCTACCCTGTACCCCTTTTCTGGTGGTATCTAAATCCCCAAGCTCCCTCGTATAGTGGTACCCCCAATACTTGAGCTCTGAGCTTGCCTCTGCACACAAGTGTGTATGTACTTCAAATGGAATTGTGAGATTTAAGCAATAAGTGAACAAGAGAATTAGAAAAAGTTTGAATTGTTTTTTAAAAATATGGCAAATAATATTAAAAATTTTTAGGAGAAAATTTAAAATATTAGGATAAATTTTAAAAAAAATAACAATTTGAGGAAAATTAGGACAACTACAACCCTGGTTAAGTTAAAATTTTCCTTCTTAACACATTATTTTTTAATATTCATTTGCTATTTTGAACTTGATATTTTCTTTTAATTTATTTGTATTTTTAAAAAATAAGTAGAAAAAAATAAATTTTTTGAAGAAAATCATAAATTTTATACCTCCTGCTGGATACATAATATTTATTTAATCCGGTAAATGTTTTTGTGGTACAAATAGGGATATAGGGGCAAGTTTTCATCAACTTAAAATTTCAAAATTCCGAAAAAAAAAAAAAAACTTTTACTTGGCCAAGTACACAAGTGCCCATTCATATTTTCAGACGTAAGTTGCCACAAGTTGCGGTTATGCAAATTACATGATTTTTTTAAAATTGTTTTATACATATAAGGAAAAAAATAAAAGGTTATACAATGAAAATTTTAACATTCACTTTATTGGGACGCCCTAACAATTCTTATATAAAGCCACTGTCAGAACAGATTGCGTGGTGGCGTTATATTGAGTTTGAGAGTACAGTGGAATCCCCTTAAGGGGGTATTCTAGTCTAAAAGTTCAAAAAAATCGAATTTTTTTTTCCTTCATATTCTCTGAGTTTAGACCTTTCAGAATAAGTTTCTAAGAGGATTTATAGAAATTCAAATTATTTTTTGGGTTACACTTAATTTTGTTGAAATAAACTCTTTTGCTGAAATGAGACTGCAAACTTGAAAAGCGTTTTTCTCGAAACTAGTTTTTTCGATACGGTTGATAAGATATCTTAAGTTCTTATACACCAATTTACTTGAAATTTGGTACAGACTTTCTTAGTACTATCAAAATTGTCCCCATGTAGGGGGTTTAAGAAATTTTTGATTTTTATTGCTTTTAAAAAAATACCAAAGTTTAAAAAAGGAGCCAAAAATGATCTTTTTTTTTCAAAAAGACGCCATTTTGTGAAAAAAAAATATTTTCAAATCGGCTACGTCCAGGAAATTCTACATCCTTGTTTAAAAAGAATTTTTCTTGGCTTTATGTTTCAGATCACCTGGAGGATTGAAATCACGTCAACCAGGAGACTCCTCTTTTTTTAGAGTCCCCACTTTGCCAGCCTCCTCCAACTACAATTTTGATTTTTTTTTCAACTATCATGCATTTTTATACTTTTAAAGTTTAATAAAAACTGATAAAAATGGATAGTGAAATTAGCTGCTGTTTTTTTTTTTTCTATTACGACTGTAAAATCACCTTAAAAATAAGCCGACTAGAATACCCTCTTAATTCACCAACTGTTGATGGAAATTGCCACTTATTTGGACCAAATCTTTAAGAATCAAAACAATTCCCATTACATAAGTCTAATATTATTCGCTTATTGGGACCAAAAATATGTTTAATCGGACAAAGGAACAAGATAACAAATTGGAAAAAAAATCAAAAATCGCCCACTTGAAGCGAGTTTCAAGTGGGTCCACAAACTTAATAGTTAGTGCAATAAAAATTAATAAAAGTTCCTTGTAACTTTCAATTAAACCCAGCAATATTTACAGGAAAAAATGGTTACAGGGTTTCCACAAAAGTTCAAGAATGAAATTCCCTAACATTCCCAGTTGATTTTAGGAAAAATTCTAGGTTAATGAACTTTGACATATGTTATTTAAAATCAATACAATATAATTTTTATTGTAAATAAAATTAATTTATTGACCAAATAATGCTTTAAAAATTATCAATAATTGTTATCAATATTTGACTTAAGACAAATTTAAAATTTAATTACATTGATTACAAATGCTTTGAAATAACAGCAATTTCCAATTGATACTTCCCCCCCCCCCCCCTTAATCTCCGCATTGTGTTGTCCAAAAGTTTGTTTCCCTTTCAATGCAAACATTTTATTTTACTCAAAACTTGTTCTGAGCACATTTTTACTTTTTTTTTTTTTACTTTGCAACCTTTTCTATGGCAAGATAATATGTGCTGGGAACCATTATCGCACAACTGAGCATATTGATATAAATCTCAATCAAATCAAGTTCACTTCCCCCTTGCTGCTTTCTGTCAGTTCTTAATGCTTGCCTTTTCTTGCAAATTTTTGACCAATATTCCATTTTTGATACTACAATCTCAACTAGTAGCACAACATCAAAAAAAAAAAAAAAAAACATTGATGCTAAAAAAAATAGATGCTCAAAATTAAAACATGGATGTTTTAAAAAAAACCTTGAAGTTTCCAAAACTGCAACATCAGTGTAACACCACTACTCTCAACTGAAACATAAATGTGTGAAACAGTTATCAAAATTGTGATAAAGGGAAAAAATCCTAACATGTCTGCAACTAAGGATCCATAGAAATCACAGTTCATTCAGTTTCTCAAAAATAAAAACATGTGCTAAATATTTTTTAATAGTGATTAAATTTAAAATTTAAATTCTTTATACTATAGAAAAAAGCAAATTATTACACTACTCATATAGAACTATTTTTATTATTTCAAAAGATTTTTTACAGATCCTTAGATTTAAAAACAAACAAAGAACTAAAAAAATTAAATGCTATTTTTTTACAATTTAGTATTTTCAGAAATAAGTATGAAATTATATGAAATTAGTTATTAACTCGTAAGAGTTAAAGTTCGCAAAAATTAATTTAAAAAAAAGCCATTCTAATCCAGATTTTACTAAAATAACTTCCAACCATTGAAGTAATGGAAAAGTTGACTGAAATCTTAAACACATTTAAATCAATTTTCGACAAAGCCACATCCAATGTTGAAATGTTTCCAAAATTATAAGTGAACATGAAAAAGCTAAAATTTTGAGACTTTATTGCAGCCTTATTACATTTAGTATTTAAAAATGAGCTTGATTTTCTTCTGCTCAATTATTAGGAAAATATGCATGTACAGAATGCGGCACTGCACTTCCGCATTTTTGCACAAGGGGTAAAGTAGTTTCGCCCATCAGATGGAAAATTTGGGAAGGAATTCACTGACATTTCCAGAAATTTCAATAATTTGATTTTGCCTGACATTTCCCTGATCATTTTAGGTGATTTTTATTTTCCTGACAATTCCAGGTTTTCCATATTTTCCAGGTGTGTGGCAATCCTGTGGTTAACGTAACTTCCATTTCATGGCGGAACTGCTCCAGCAGAAATCAAAATTTCAGTGAAATTTTAAAATACTTCAATTTAGTTATAAAATACGTCATTTGCATTTCATTGGAAATTTTTAATGACCGATTAGTATTTTTTAGTACTTATGTTTTCACATTCACATTTTTAGTTACTTCTGGTTGTTGAATTGAATCATTATTGACTGGAAGGAATAACTAAAACCGTATTGGTCTGGAATGAGTGTAAAAAGGTTACTCCCTTTATTTTAATTTATTTTTCAATAGAAAAATTTTGTAAACAGCAATTTTTCTTTTTTGTATGTTTACTATACATATGGAGCTCACAATAATCATAAGGGAATTTATATGTTTTGTGTACAGCATGTTCAGTCAAGCTATGCAGATCCTGTTTGCTTAATTGGACCAGCTGGTTCTTAGAACCAAAATGGTCCCTTCTCAATGTGGTCCTATTAACCGGAATCAACTGTATATTGTAGTATAAGATGTAATTATTAAGCATAAGATTACACATATACGTAGAATAGTAATATTGAGAATTATCATAAAACTAGAGCATGTACTTACCTCTAAATTTAAAAGTAAACAAATAAATAGATTTCAAAGCTCAAATATTATTATACTACTTGTTCTCTGTTACAAATTATTTTCAATGCTGTAAAATATTGTGTTGGTTTAATATTGCGTTAAAAATGGTTCTCTGAACTTAACAAGAAAGGTTCTTGAACCTAGTTTACATTTATAAATTAAAGGAATAATCTGAACTGCAGAGAATCTTTATTGCTTAGCTTTAGTAAATAATATGTTTTGCAGAAACATTATTTATTAAAATAAAATTTATAAGTCAAACAATTGATGGTAAAAATTCTTAACATTATAAAAGTGATTGCATTCAAAAGCTTACTTAAACAATGCTTTCAAAATTTTGATTGAAATAATATTCAGTAAAAAGATATTTTTTCATTCTATAAAATGTGTAGTAATACATTAAATTAAGCCAAAGTAAATGTCATAGCATAACAAATATCATAAACAATACATCACATATAAAATGCTATAATACAATGTCAAGATGAGGTGAGTTTCATATAAAAATGTAAATAAATATAGATCACATTTGTAAGAACATCAGAGTAAAAAACAAAGAAGAGCTGCGACAAAACTCTTTCAAAAGTGACTGCACATCAATATTACATGTAGATTTCATATGAAAAACCTGAGCATTCAAATCAATAATACCAAAAAAATGCACTTCCATCTTAATTTTCAGACATAAAATGGTAACAAATGATGCAGTGGAGATGCAAGTGGACATTTTCAAGTGTTGAGTAAAACATGTTTAAAGTTGCAGTCCTAGGTAGGCTATCATTGAATTTTTTCTAAATTGTGCTATACAGCAGCACCTACTAGGACTACTAGCACTATCTCTTGCTCCGAAACAGAGGAAAGATTCACCTACTTTTTGTACTGGTTATCTCCAAATTTTTAATTTTATCACTTACATCCCTTTGTTTCTCACTGCCTCAAATGTATTTTTAGAAAATGTTATTTATATTTCTTAATAATTTAAGCACAAAAATATTGAAGCTACAATTGTACGGCAATAAAGTAAAAGATCATTATAGATGTGGTTGTTTTCCTCACAATTTCAGAATTTAAAAAATTAACTAATTGAGTACTTTAATAAGAAATAATTTTAATGTTTTTCTGAGAATGGTTCACAGTATAAACCTATAGTTATACTGCATTTAGCTTATCAACAGAAGAGAAAATTCTTTTAAAGTCACATGCACTGCTTTTTGACCAAGTTGTAGTATGTTCCTTTAAGATTCATCAATTCCTCGTGGGTTCCTTTTTCAACAATTTTTCCATGATCTACAACTGCTATGCAATCAGCATTTTGTATAGTAGACAACCGATGAGCTATAATAATGCATGTTCTACCTTTTCTTGCTTGATCTAATGCATCTTGTACCAGCTACAAATGAAATACAATATTAGAATACTGAAAAATATGAATGACAAAACTGCTTCAAGATAACTCAAGAAGAGGGAATGCACTAGCTATTACTACTCAAACTATAATTCAAACACCTGATAACTATGAGAACATATATACTTTTCAAATAAATGACATTATATTAATAATAAGACGTCATATAGATAATACATAACATTGTAATATTATGTTTAACATCAATACACCTATCATTGCATGATTACTGTAATAATTGACTGATGCTGTTATTATATATGTTTAGCATAAGAAGAAAACTAAATTTAACTTTAAAGAGGAAAATTTTAATCAGAGAAAATGTTCCATTCATCAACAAACTTAAATTGAGAATACTAATTCTTGAAATGTAGTCGTTCATGCATATTTTTGAGAAAAAAATACATTGCTCTACTGAAGAACATTTTAAATAAGATTTCAACCTTAAAGATAAAACTTCTAATATACAGAACCACTTAATCACGTGGAATTATTCCTATTAGTAAGAAACAAAATTATAGGCAAATACCTATTAATAAGAGACTAAGAATCAAAAAATAAAACAGAGGGAAAAATCAATAAGAATAATAAGGTATTTTTTGTACTGTTACTACTTCAAGACCAAATTAAAGAAAATAGAAATAATTTCTTCATAAAGACATGAATTGAAAAGAGACAGTCTCCCTCTAAAAAACTGGTTTTGAGCAAGGGTAAGAAAAGAAAATGACCATAAGCATAGTAAAGTTTTAATCAAAGTTAATCAATAGAAAAGAAAGTAAGTATGGGAACATATAACAGCATATGCTAGGGTTTAGTTCTAGTTGTTCTTTCCGAAAACAGAGTAGTTCATTGCACATTGGCAGTAGTTACAGTAAGCAAAAGTGTAATTTTGCTTAGTTATACTTATACATAAGTAATTAGTTCAAAGCATTTAGTTTTTCAAAGAGCAAAATAATAACATGAAACGAAAAAGTTGTGTAAAAAATAAAGAAATTTATTGGAGAGATTCCAAAAAAAAGGTATATTTTAACAGCAATGTAGACACTTTCTATGGGAGAAATAAAAAAGCAAGCAAATTGAAATGGAAACTCTAACAGAGCTTTTTTTAACTGAAGTATTTAAAATTTAGTGTTGTTTAATTAGATTTGTGTTGCAAAACGATTAACAATCTCACAGGTAGAATATTATTAGATGCAAAGACAAACTAAAGCTGAAAATAATAATATTAAGTACACATAATACATTTTCAAAAAGCTTTTTTAAAAAAAAAGAACAATTTCAAATAATATACCATGCCATGCAAATGGCATATGTTTACTAATTTAAAGCTTTTGAACATGATTTAGCAATACAAAGACATGTACTGATATACAGAAAAAAATCATAGTTGACAATAAATAATTTAAACTTCAAACACACACTTAAAATTTAAAATATTGATTCATGAATACTTATTCATTTTTTGAGTCATTAAGTGTTATTTTTTAAAGGAGTTTTGGGAATGTACTTACTTTTTCACTTTCAGTATCAAGGGCAGAGGTTGCTTCATCCAACAAAAGAATTTTTGGTTTCCTCACTAAAGCTCTTGCAATAGCTATTCGTTGCTTCTGACCGCCTGAAAGTTGAGTCCCTCTCTCTCCTACAACTGTATTATAACCCTTCAAAGAAGTAAAAGCACATATAAAAAGAACTAAAAAAAAAGCATTTTGAGAAACTAATTAAAAGCTTGACAACAACTAATTGAACCATGATGATTCTTAAAACTTTCAATGAACACTGCAAACTCACGCTTAATTTTAATTCATATCTTAAAAATTACATTACGGCAGTAAATATATTATAATGTCAAATTTAATGTGAGATTTAAATTTAACATTTTTTAAGTATCAAAGAGCATTATTCCAGAACAAAAAGGTAGAGCAATTCAAATAAAAATCAATCTTTAATAGTGAGCAGGCAGTAACAATCAGATTGACAATAACTGACCTAAAGTAACAATATAAGTATAACATTAATCTAAAAATAAATAAATAAATAAAGATATGTGTAGAGTACAATCAGTGATTAAAAAAAAAAATCATAAGTAATTTTAAGAAGATAGTTTCAAGTTGTTAAAAATCAGAGGCGGCGACTGGGGCTCATAAGTGCAGGGGCAAAATTTTTTTGGAAGTTAAAGACTATTTTATGATATTTTGAGAGACTAAGGGGGGGGGGGGGCTTCTGTTTTATTCCTGCATAAGAGTTTTGGAACTGTAGTTTTAAAAATGCTGTTTTAGTATAGTTTTGTAAACGTTTGGGAAATGGAGAGGAGTTTCGAAGGTTGTCCCCCATAATTTTTTTGGAAATAAAGTATAATAAAAAAAATACGAATATTTTTTAAAAACCTGAAGAAGTCTGGACTGTTTTTGGTAATGTAAGGGTAAGGAAGGCTCTTCCCGGATTTTTTTTTTTGACTCGTCTTAAATACGCAAGTTAAAGCCATCAGATCAAGGGGTTTGGGGTTCTCTTCCAGAAATTTTGCAAAGATTAAAATGTTTTTCAAATGTCTTTCAAAACATCATTTCAGATTTCTCTTTTATTGACTTAAGGAGGAACGAAACGGTTTAGAGGTTCTCTCAGTATTTTTTTTTTTTTTGAACTGAAGAAATCCTCAGAACTCAGTCTTGAACTTCCTTTGGGGTTCCAGAGAAAGATCTCCAGATTTTTTTTTCTTCTGGAGTCTTAAAAATGTAGTTTTACGCTATCTTTACTGTTCTAAGGGTGAGGAGAATTTTCTTCCTAATTTTTTTTCTTTCTGAAACCGGAGTCGTAGTAACAAAAATTTAGGTCGTCTTTCAAATTAAAAGTAGGAGGGAGAGCGTTTGGAGATCTCCAGCGGAAAATGTTCAAAATTGAAGTAGTAAAATTGAAATTTTAAAGTATATTAGCTGACGTTACAGTTCCGGTGATCTCACAGAGAACGTTTTGAAATAAAAATCTTAACGTTTAGGTGATCTTTGATGATGAATAAAGTGCGGGGGCAGACGCCCCCCCCCCCCCCCCCCGAGTCGCCGTCACTGTTAAAAATTCAGTTCCTTCACTATTTTAGTTCAGTTTAGCATTTACAGGTAGTCCCCCTAGATCCTTAGTTTTCAGCAGCTGCTACAAAATAACTGCTGGTACTGTTGTTCTATTTTGTGTGTGGTAAATATTAAATAAATTCATTATGAATATACTCATAAAAAAACACCATAACATTATTTACAAATCACTGATCTTTCACCGTCTTTAGGTGAATTCTCATAACTGTTCAGGGGCCCAGTTGAAAAATTTTCTATCCGTTAAAGAAACAACTAATTTATTTAACACTTTATGCAAACAGACATATGTACACACACCAAATATTATGGGAAAGAAATTATTGCTTATCATAGCCAATGAAAGCTTATCCACTTCACAAGAGACGCCTTTACTTTTATTCATTTCAGTCGGATGATGCCACCCAAATTGTGGCAAAATGAGCAAAAATGGTTCTCCACCCTCGCTATATAGGGTTGGGAAATTTCATTTCTTTCTTAACATTTCACAGCTACTATATCAGCTTAGTAAGATAAATTTATTGCACAAATGCTAATATAATGGTTAGTATTGGTAAGCATTTACGATACCATGATTGAAATAAGTAAAACAAGAGTGGGTCATGCTCACAAAAAAAATTACAAATCATGCCAACACTTTTGAATTCCTTTAATTAATTTCTTCAATTACCACCAATAAATCATATTTTTTACTGAGTTTTCGTTTAATTCTACTTAATCAAGTATTAATGTTTTTACATATGTAATTTATGAAGAGTTAAAAATATTTAGTTTTCGATAAAGAAAGAGAATATTAGGTGTCTCAGCAACAAATCATTAGCAGTTAAAATATGATATGAAATCACGATGAAATGCAACAATATAAAATATCGAGTTTGCTGAACCAGAGGAGTTTTTCTCAAAGTTCAAAGATGTCTGAGCCAAATCATCACCAAAAGCCATCTTCATCTTCCAAAAGGTTTCCTATTGACTATTGTTCAGTTTCAGGCAAAATTAGATCTAGTAGCACTGTTCTGGTCATTCAGTTATTTTTCTTGAAATAATAGTAAAAAAAATGACGAGAGCACTACACATTACCTCAGTCAAACAGTTTGCCAGCAATTGATGCAATGGACCTGTGGAAAAATTCACACAAAAGCGAAGCTTCAAGGTCAGCTCATGCAAGCTTGCTTGATTCATGTGCATCAGATTTTCACAAAACAAGTCAGATACTTTTCTAACAGACCTTATATGTCCTTAAATTTTCTATTTTGAAAATAAAATAAACAATTACAATAATCCTGGTAATATTTTAAAGAGGTTTAAGTAGTATAACTTCTGTGCCTAGTTAGTCACTTTGAATTCTATGGCTAACAAACAAGACAAGTCTTATTCGTTTCTCTCATAGTTAATTTAAATTGTTGAATGTCTACTCAGTTACAATTTGTAATAATAATTCAAAAAAAGTTTTTATCTTAAAACTGCAACCAGAATAATACTTTAGAATCACTAATTTATTTTATGCTTGTTCTATGATTGTGTTTTTTCTTTATGATTAGAATTTTTCAAGGCTTTTGTCTACTCTGTTACACAAACTGGACAAAAAAAAAATTTCTTTCTTCATAAATTACTTATATAGAAACCATTGATATGCTATTGTACACTGATAAATGAAGATTCAATAAAAACATGTTAGATAAACTGATTGAAAATATTGAAATTGATAAATAAAAATCAAAGTTGTGGATATTATTTGAAAAAATTTTGTGACCCCTATTCATTTATTACAAAATTCACTGAATAAATTAAGGTGACAGCATGTAACTTTTTAGACAGATTAGAAGATAAATCGTATATTACAAAACGCATTAAACTATGAAAGAAGGGACAGACATTTTACAAAATTGAATTTTGGCAAAGAACCAGCATCTGAACTGGGTGAAATGTAAATGATTTTATGATGTATTGAAATGGGTAGCAAAACCATGAGAATATCTTCTCCCTTGGTATTTGAAGTTTGAATTATTATCTCTGACAATTAAATTGTAAATGTCTCATCTTTTATAAATTTCTCACCTGAATCTTATGTCCTCTTCCACAGTTAAACTAGCAATACTAATATCCTAGCATATGAAATTATCAATATTTAATTGAAGATATTGAAACTGCAATAACTAGACCTGAAAATGTCCATGAAAATATTGGAATCATTGCATTTAAAACAGGAAATTTTCTAGCATATTTCTTACAAGTAACTTCTGCTTGAATAATCCACACACTTCATATATATTTCTAGTCATTGAATAATGTTGAGTTTAGCAATATCTAGGCATAGTTTAGGTTGTATATTTTAATGATAGCAACATGTAACCTGATGATAAACATAAACACATATTTAAAGAAGAAAAGCTCTCACCTGTGGAAGTTGTGCAATAAATTCATGAATATTGGCAACTTGAGCTGCTTTTTCAATGTCAAGTTGCGTTACTTTCCCTTCAATGCCATAAATAATATTTTCTTTTATTGAGCAGTTGAACAGCACTGGTTCTTGACTAACTACAGATATGAAACTTCTCATGTATTTTAGATTCAAAGTTTTTATGTCAAAATCATCAATTAACTGCAAAAGAATGTTGATTAGAATGATTACAATCAAGTTCATTTTAAAGATCATTTAAATGCTAAAAATATTATTAAAAAAATAGCATCATCAACTTACCACCTGCCCTCTCTCTGGATCATAAAAACGCTCAATAAGAGAGATTATTGTACTTTTTCCACAACCACTAGGTCCAACTAACGCTACAGTTTCCCCAAATTTTACAGTAAGATTAATACCTTGAAGAACCAGGACATTTCTTCGATTTGGATAGCGAAAAAACACATCTTTAAAGGTTATGGTTCCAGAGACATCCTAGAAGTAAACAATTGATACAAATTTGAGCAATGTTATAATTAAACACAGTTTTTATAATTTCTACTGCTCTGAATCATTTGACAGCAAAACATGCCTGAGTGGATAGGTAAGACAGATTACCAAATAAGGAAAAATTCAACTACCCGTTCCTACTGGTTCTTTTAAATAATGCTTTTAAAATAAAATTGTGTTGAGGTTGATATATAATTCACATAAAGGATTAAATATTTTTCATAGATAATACCAAATAAAATACTTTATGCTAATGTAATGAAGTAGTTGACCAAGTGTTATTAAAAACTAACATAGAGAAGAAATTTCACAAAAGATTAGCACAAAAACTGTTGTTTAAAAAAGTACATTAGTATAAAAACTATTATTAAAAACTTATGAATTATTTCTTTGAAAATGTAACAGGTTAAATAAGGTAGAGACCATACTCAGGACTAAAGAAAAAACTTTAATCTAATAAAGAAAAACTTACATTGACTGCTAAGCAGTTCTTGCATAATTCATATTACTGAATTTTGAGGAATAAAGGTATGGCAGAGGAAAAAAACCTTCTTAAAATAAATATTTGTAAAAATTATAGAAGAGCAGCGAAAATAAAAATAATTATATTGCAGAGAAAATTAATATGAAGCAATACTTTTAACAAATTTAGTATTAACGAAATTAGCTCCAGTTTAAAATTACTCGTAGTAAATCCGAGTATACTTGGGCTGGTCTATCGAGTGGACGTGGTGGGGTAAATGGAGACATGACCTCTTAAAAAATTAACTATGAAATCTGTAAGATGAAAAAATTCACATTTACTATACATTATTTCAGGGGAAAGGTATTAAATTAACATGAATTCAGAGTAAAGACGTTTTGTGATAATATGGATTTAAAAAATGGACAATTAGCATAAACATTTGGAGCATTATTATGTGACACGAAGTTAAGAAATTCATCTTTGTTCAAGTTCAGAGATGAAGATTAAAAGTTTTGAAAATTAAATAATTATAAGTAGTACACATTTAAATACACATACCATAAACACACATAGCTATTAAGTATTGAATCTAGCTCTTTCTAATAGCTAACAAAATAGTGCATTAAATTAAAATCGTACGGGTTTAATTCCTCCTTTGCTGCTGCTGTCAATTTTTGGTACTGTATTTATAAGATGAAAAACAAGTCCAGCAGATAATTTTGCTTTAGTGTAATCTGGCAAATAAGATGACCACTGACCAACAGAAACTGCACTGAATGCCATAGCAAAAAATACTCTGAAAAATAAAAAAGGAAGAATATTACCAACATTAATAAGCTAAAGTAAGGCATAGTTAGATACAGTCAATTCGAGATAACTCGAAGTCTGATAACTCAAATATTACTATAACTCGAAGTTTTTATCAAGTCTTGACCCCTTTTTCTTAAATTATATGCTAATTATTCTCAATATCTTGAAGTTAACTTCCTTTAATTTGAAGTTTTTTCAAAGTTGACGCGAAATTTACTTTGAAAGAACGAAAAAGAAAGACACAATTGACAATGAGAGAAAAATTAATTCACGTTCACTGGCAATTCCTGCAGAATAGACCTCTAAAGCACGAAGAGTACCTGTTGAGCAAAGGAGTTACACGTGCGGAAATGAGTTAGCTTGTTTGCTTTTGTTGTACTGTACTGTTTACACTTTGACATGTTGCTGGACTACGAATTTACTTTTAAGCTGTCAAGTCAACTGATTGCACCTTTATTCAAAGGCTGACCTTAGTTAAGATGCGCTCCTCTTCATTCTTTAGTTCGATCATTTGTTGATAATTTGAGAGACAGAGTGAATTTTCTTTACTATTAAAGATGTCTAAGCAAGTACTCTGTCAATGATATTAAAAGAAAAAGAGAAACTTCTAAAGCGGTAGAATACGTGAATCTGAATAAAATACATGAATCCGAATTTGAAACGAATGAAGATGTGCACCTTTCGTGAAGTAGAATCAGCTCTATTCAAGTGGTTCTAGCAGTATCGAAATCAAAACCATGCTTTTGATTTTTTTTTTCTCTCAATATTTAACTGTGCATATTGTGCTTAAAAACTTTTAAGTTCTGTAATTTTGTCTGTTATATGCACATACTAATTAAAATATTCAATGGTTTTTAATATCAAAATGTCGAAAACTGAAGCTAGCGGTAAGTCGAACTTCCGATAAGTCGAAGTTTTCCTGCGGTCCTGCTAGATTCGAGTTATCGTGAATTGACTGTACTTATATAATAATGGCTAAGAAAGTTTATTTATTTTTTAAATCTTAGAAGCCATATCAACAAATGTACATAAAACATTGGTGCTATAGTAATACAAAAAAGAAGAAGATCGGCCAAAACTAAACAAGCCTATTTTCCCATAGGTAAACATTAGTTTTCTAACAGCAGCCACACCTCTTTGTTGATTGCTTGAGGCTCCAATATACCTTTATCCAAATATACCTCTTAAAGAGCTAAAGCAAATTTTGTAAACAAAACATGACTGGTGTGAAAAGAAAGCAAGTTAATTTAAAAATTAATTTAAACTGATATCGTGTTCCAAAAAATTTAAACACTTAAAAAAAATTTTTTGAACAAGAATATTTCAAATTCAAGATTTTTTTCGTTTCTTTTTTTTCCCTCCTCAAAATGGAAATGGACAGAAATAGCAAAAACAAATTTTGTAAATAAATTTTAAAAAGAAAAATCTGTATCTAGAATAAAACTTCTGAATAGAATAACTTTGAAATGAAAAATAAAATAAAGCAAGAAACCCATTTATAAAGGAGTTTTTAATCAAATAGTGTCAAAAATAATATTAATTTTTCCTGAAGATTTATTATTTTTTCCATCATAAACAAAAGAAAATATTAACATTTTTCTTCCAAAGCAGTTTGCACTTTTACTTTATCTTTTTTAAAAGCAAAAAATAACAATATTAGTCAGGGTTGGACTGGGAATAAAATTTGGCTCACAGGCATCCAGAGAAGACTGCGCCTCTCCAATAAAAAAAAAAAACCCTCATATTCATTTTTAATTAAATACTTTTAAAATCAATAAACAGCATTTTATTTAATAAAAAAAGCAAATAATAATTTTTTAAAATTAGTTTTTGTTTTTATTTGAATTATCAAATTAATCAGGGACCATTGACTATCTGTTTTTACTATGAGCGTTGACAGATGTATAAGTCACTTTGTACACTACACAGTAAACAGAGCGATTCAAAAAACGGTGGAAAAAATAATATGGCAGATTTGTCATACAACAAGGATCAGCAGTTGCATAGGAACGCAGGGTCATAAATGCTTGTAGAGGGCGCTAGAGCCACAGTCGCGGAGGGCTAATTGGATAGCCACCATGATCACGAATTTTGTCTCCACTGGATCTTTGCTAGTGGGGACTTTTTAAAAAGACCCGTGTATGAAATACCTGTTGCAAAGCTGGAAAACTTGGTGGGAAGAATCATTGTGGTAGCAGGATGTGTTCAAGATACACCTGGTACAGTGGCACAACCAGAATTTTTTTTCCTTTTTTTTGAGAGGGGGAGAGGCAAATTGAAAACAAATTCCAATTTGAAACTATTTTTAAATCTGATAGAAGAGAGGGGGTCTGGGTGTTTTTAAAAATTTTAAAACTTTTGGTTTTAAAAACGCAATTTTATACTTTCTTTGCTCATATTGGGGGGGGGGGGGGGTGAGTAGTACAGCAATCTCAGCGGAAATTTCTAGAGATTGAAGCCTTATCAATGCAATTACAGGCTATATTTATTGATGTTAGGGTAAGTGATGGAACTCAGAGACTGTCCCCAATAGATTTCTTTTTAATACATCGAAATCAATTCCCTCCTTCATACTTGATAGCTATCACATATTAATAGCATGATAAATATTATTTTTGAGGTGATTCAGGTAACAAAGATGAATAAGGAATGCTAACACAGTGAAGGGAATATGAAACAGTGACAAGCACATCATCTGGATTTTTCAGAGAGAAAAATCCTAACAAATTTGAAGCATTACCAGTTGCCATATTTCAACAGCAAACGATTACATAAAATATTTTGAAAAAACTGCAGTTTTAATGAGTTAAAAATGTTCAAACACAAACACACGCAAAGAAAACAAAATAATAAATACAGCACATGAAGTAAATGTACAAAAATTTAAATAGCTCATTAAGAATACAAAATTTAAAATACCTGTACACATTTACTGGCTCCATATCACCTAATGAAACCAAGTATGCCCCAAGGCGGAAAGCAGCTGCATATGTAAAAAACATGATAGCTTGAGAAAATGCGTACGCAAATGCATATACTTTAGCATTCTTTTTGTTCTCCCTAAAATGAAATGTTGTTTGTAACATTATAAAGTAAGAATTTATACCAATAAATATCAGTACTATGAATACATATATAATATGAAAATGATTGAGAACACAAACAGAATAATCAGTGGCGTCGATACAGGGGGGCAGTTCGACACGGATGTCACCTGTCTGGGGGGGGGTTGACACCCAAAGTGGATTTACGAGTTTTGAAAAATATAAATACCTTCAATTCAGAAAATGTCCGCCAATAATTAAAAATATATTTCCTCTATGAAACGCAATTTCATCACTATGAAAGGGGGGGGGGGGGAGCACATGCACTGGGAGACATCCTCTGGAGGTTTACTGATACAAAATTGGGTTGACTTTATGAAAGATATAGAAATTCTTCTCTACAATTTTCCTTCAGCAATTTAAATTGCATTTAATTATCAAACAGAGGCAGGCATTTTTTAAATGTGTTGTCTTATGCTTTCTTTTTCTTGAAATATATTGTTTTACCGTTTCACAGTTTTCTCTCTTTCTTGATTTTACAATGATTCCACATCATTTGAAATTTTAGTTAATTGTTTTTAAAAATAATTTCTAATAAGGCTAAAAACGTATATGACTCGTACTTTTATAGCTAAGAGAGTAAATATTGGAACCCGAGAGACACTCGGGCTTCGTTAATTTCACCAAAAACGGCAACCCGAGTGATGCTCAGGCACAGACCTCAAGTGTTAAAATAAAGCGTTAATTGTACCACAAAACAGCAAGAACTTATTCAGCATCCCAATATTTATCCCTTTTCTCAGCATTTCTTAAGCAATCCTAAGTTTGTTTAAGCCCTGCACGTTTTGGTCATGCATATAAAGTTTTGTGATTATTATATAAAATGGTTTTCTATAGCACAGACATGTGACATAAACAGGATGAAAAATACTGAAATTGCATGGCTGTGCGAACTAACACTACACTTAGTATATTTTACAACAACTGGAAGCTCTCCCACTTACTTTTGCATCTATATAGCAGATTATTTTATTGGATGCATTAAATTTACTGAAACATGTTGAATTTAACTTCTAAAGCCCCTTCTTTTTTTCTGCATACAGTATTTTGTTCTCTCAAATAATACTGAAATCAGTAAAAAGACTGAAAATTCACATGTCTGATAGCACTGCTAACACTGAATCAAAATACCCACAGAAGAGCAGTTAAATGGACCGTTGCTGCACTACGGGTAGGGTCCATTAGTTTAGGGTCTTGAGATTAAAAGATACTAACAAATCAGAAAAACAAAAAATAACTTTTCTTTAAATAATTTATTAAGAATTGGGCAATGAGGAGCACAATTTCAGCAAAAACTACACCTGTACACTAAATTTCATCATTCTTGTTCCGGCTATTTTCCCGCGATAAGCGCCTAATACAAACTTCCATGTTTATGACAAGTACATCAATTTTATTATTAATAATAAAAAACCCTAACTTATCCTGATACTTACATGTAAGGCAAAAGAAGATGACCAACATATCTTTCATAAAAAGCAGCTTCGAGAGTCAGACCCTGAACGGTTTTGATGTTCTCGAGACCTTCACAAGCAACCTATGTTAGAACATAAAATGAATAAATGACTTGAAAAACATATTTCTTTTTGAAACGCAGCTAAATAAAAATTAAATATCATAAATGTAAACTTAACTGCATAAAAAAATGAACGAAAATGAAGTAAATTAACTGTATATGACAATCTTGCCAATTTGTTGTTTAAAACACATAAAGATTAATGAAATTTACCTTATTCTTTCCCTCCCTTACCCTCATCAAGAAAAAAAGAATTTATTTCCAATTTAAATGCCAGAGAATAAAACATAAAAACAAAAAAAGGGAAATTTATTTTGTTTGAAACAATCTTCTTTTCTGAGTCATACTAAGCAATAAAGAAATTAATTTGCTGAAATTATTCATCAAAATAGGTCAATGAAATATGAACTTATATTTAAGTAAATTATATCTTAGTCAAAAACACAAAATATTTTCATGAAAAATGGAACCAAAACTTACATCTCCTGCATCAGACATCAATTCAGCATCTCGCTTTTGATTTCCCTTCAAAATTTTAAGTTGTATGCCACCAGCAACCAGTAGAATGGGCACAACAACAATAAGGCCCAGTGCTAATTTCCATCCAAACACAAAAGCAATGGCAAGACTAGCAAGTAATGTAACAACCGCAGAAATAACAGTACCAATGCGAATTCCTGCTGCCTGAAAATAAAATATGATTTTAAAACTGTGAAACAAAAATTTGCCACAAAATATATTTACAATCAATATAATAAAAAGTGCAATGGTAAGAAAATTACCTTTGAGATATTCATTAATCTGAGCACTTTACCACATTTCAAAAGCTTTGTGTGTGTGCGTGTGTGCTAAGACACCTTTTAAGAAAATATTAATAAGAGTAAAACTTACACTTTTTACCATGGGAACATCAGTAGAAAGCCTCGTAGTAATTTTACCAGTTGTATGCCGGTCATCATCAAACCAACTTATGTCCTGGCGTAAAATATTTTTAAATGCTTGTTCTCTCAAATTTTTTGTCAATCTTTCTCCAGCTATGCTATAGCCTATTGTCTGTAACATTAAGCAAAAAATAAATTTAATTCGTAATTGTATATTTGTAAAAAGTGAACATCTTAAACAAATTGCAGTTAGTGGAAGTAAACAAGTTGATTTGAAAATCAATAGTTAAGCATTTAATTACTTTTTTTCATGACTTACTGAATCAGGAAAATGTTTAACTATGTACTTTCAAATGTAACAAACTAGCACTATTCATGGTACCCCCTCGGAAAAGAAGGAAATTCTCAAAAAAAAAAAGCGCATAACGATTTCAATCACAGTTTTTTAAACAGTTCTGGCATGCATTTAAAAACCTTTGCACGAAAAGCTCCTTAGATATCAGGTGGTCATTAAATATTTTACACAGTTTACAGTTTGTGCATTACATGTTTATTTTCATTAGCCAGCATGTAGAGATAATAGGGCTACAAATGATATTATAACTTAACTAAATATACCCTATAATTTTAGCAAACCCACAAATTTGTTAGATAAGTACTAAATTAGATATATAGTAAAGTATTTATTATTATTACTGTTATTTATCTAACCAAAGTCACACACAAATTAGCACTTTTGCAATCAGTATAAGAGCTTTCCAGTATTTCTCAACAATGCAACTAATACCACTTAGTGTAGAGCATATGTCAGTGGCATATTCAAGGAGTCATTTGGGGATTATCCCCTTCAAAAAGCAGAAATTTTTCGTTTTAGACCATAGAAAAAATAAAACTAACCATATCCCCCTAACAAAACTTTTTCTCTGGCTATGCTCCAGGCATCCGTCCAAATATTTGGTTGTTATAGGCTAGTGAGAATTAAAGAGTGCAATCTGAGAAACCGATGATGCCAATATGAAAGAGATGAGATCTCATAGTCATAAATTATTATTATTATAATCACTATTACTATGATTTTACTCATTTATTTTTTGAAGGCTTTCCAAACAGGTAGCACAATTAATAGGTTTAGGTCTAGACAGGCCCGTGTCCAGACTTTCATAAAGGGAGGGGTTTTAATCTTACCTGCGGGAGGGGGAATTGAACCCTCCGCAACCTTTAGTTTACGACAAATTGCCGATCCCAGTATGGCGTTCTTACACCTGGAAGGGCTGCTGAAGCCCCACCCCCTTTTTTTTGAGGGACACTTTTGGCTGCGTAGGTGACCAAAGTAATCCTTCATTTCACAGGTTCACTTTAATCAAATCTTGCTTGTTTCTTTTTAATTAAACCTGCTTACTACGCGGTACATTGCAATAAATATTAAAATTTCTCCACAATTTTTTTTATAATGTAGAATGTATACCAGGCAGTGGTTGGAAAAACTACATTTTTTTTGTAGCGAACTACAACTACAACTACTTCGTTACAAATGTAGTTAACTACAGCTACAACTACTTTTTTTTAAATGTAGCAACTACAAACTACTTTTGAAATGTAGTCGCTACTTCGCTACTTTCCAAAAAAATAAGTAAATAAAAAGCATACACAATAGGTTGTCCCTCAAAAAATGAAAGTCAATTTTTCAAGTCGTATACACTCTTGTATTTTTCCTCTTGTGTCAAAACAATCGTGAAAAAAAGTTTCATATGATTTGCACAACAGCAACCCGTGCCGACTTGCACATGAAAGTGTAAAACAGTACTTGTATGCGAGGCCAAATCGAAAAAAAAAAGACTTTTTTTAGAAACTCGAAATTTTTGTTGATAAAACTTTGCCCCTGTATCCAACACCCCACATGAACCACAAGAAGATTTATTCAAATTAAAAAACATTTAGATATGCCATACTTGACCTAAAATTTATAATTATATTTAAAAAATTGATTTTTTTCAGTTATCTTTTAAAAAATTACATATAAATTTAAATAGAATATCAAGTTAAAAAATTACTGGCGAACACATTTACAGATCAACAACAAACGAATAATAAAAAAATAATATTTTTTAAATGAGAACTTTAACTCAACCTGGAAAAAATCCATATCTTTGAGTACTATGTGGGAGACTTAAAAAATGCAGGAAACAAAAATTTCTATTTAACGCTAATTACCTACTTTTCTACTTCACTGTTTATATTTTTCAGCTGATAATTTCGTAAAATCTTACATTTCTGAAAATATGTATCAAAAATTTATTTTTTTCAAGAAAATTATAAATGTTAGGCCTCGTGTGGGATATCTAAATAGTTTTTAATTTGAATAAATGTTTTTGTGGTGCATATGTGGCGCATATAGGAGCAGCGTTTTATCAACAGAAATTTTGAGTTTCTAAAAAAACATTTTATTTTAATTTGGCTTACGACCAAACGGCACGACCTTGAGGGTCACGGATTTTGACAAAATTCTAGCTATAGGTCCATTCCCACTAGATATGAGCGCAGGTAAAGCGGTTTGACTGCATAGGCCCTAATTTCTCTGCAACGAGGGTCCAAAGTTGCTAGTTTGGCCCCAGAAATGCAATGGCGTTTTCATTGGAATTTCTTAATTTGTTACTATGTTCGATCTCCCAACATCTTTTTCATCTTTTGTAAATATATTGTGTATAAGGGAGGACACGTATTTATTTATGGCCATGATCTAAGTTAGTTTAAAAGTCGAAACAATCTTGTAATTTTGTTCTTTTGTGTGCCATGTGCAATAAATCAGAGTGTTTTCTCTTCTCCCATTTTTTGGCTTATCAATGTGGGATATCTTTGATAGCAGACAATAAATATCCAGTTAAAGTAAATGTTTTTATTAGCAAACGATAAATACTTGTTAATAGCAGATGATTAATATAAAATGAAAATAATTAGTTTTTCATTTGCAAACGATAAATATCCTGTTACTATATTATTTCGGCATTCAAGTTATTGAAATTAAAAGTAAGAGCCAATTTGAATTTGAGAACTGCTTATTAAAAACTAGTATTCAACTTAATTAATTCAAATATAAGCATGCAAACGGCTCCTTCTGCAGTACAATAGCAGAAAAAGCGATAAAAATGGTAATTTTACAGGAAATACCATTGCAATTCTGGGTCCAAATTATCAACTTTGGACCCTCGTTGCAGCCGAACTATGGCCTATGCAGTCAAACCGCTATACCTGGGCTCATATCTAATTGGAATAAAGCTATATCTAGAATTTTGTCCAAATCCGTGACCCTCAAGGTCGTGCCGTTTGGTAGTTAGCATTACACAAGCGCTGGTTCGCACTTTCAGATATAATCGGCACTTGTTGCTGTTGTTCAAATTAAATGATTTTTTTTTTTTTTTTTGACGAAAAAGGATAAAATGTAAGAGAGTGTGTGACTTGAAAATTCAACTTTCTATTTGGGGGGGGGGAGGGGGGTACACCTTAATACACACACACACCGTAAGAGGATTGAACAAAAAAAAAATTGATAAATTAGCTCATCAGAAGACACTAAGAAAAATATCCGTTATCATACTCTCAAACACTCTAATGCTCGTAAGTATTGTAAGTCTTCCAGAACAGTCCAATTTCATCCTTTTCTATAACATTCTCAGTAGCTTCTTTTTATTTGGTGAATACTATAGAAAACTTGAGCCTTGCTAAAATATTTTTGTTTTTCAATCTTCGGTCTGTTCATACAAAATTCACAAATATTTTCAACTCGCAAAATCACCAATATCTTCATTTTTGCGAAAATAAATGCATTTTTCAATATAAATATTGGTGAAATATGAAAATTACGACGGCAAACAAACTAATGGCGTCAAACAGATATAACGTATGATGTAAAAATGAAATGCCTGAGGTCAGCTCGTATTTTTATGAGTCTTGTTTCTAATTGCCTCCGCTGATGTACTTGTGTAAAATTTGTGCCAGTCAAATTCGTTTGAACCTTTTTTTTTTGTTTGTTTAATTTATTTAAAAGTAGTTTCCAGAAATCGCTACAAACTACTATTTTTTGTAGTTAACTACTCACTACACTACTTTTTTTAAAAAGTAGTGCGCTACACTACAAACTACTCAAAAATGTAGCTACTACAGTAGAGTCGCTACTTGTAGCGCGCAACTTCCAACCACTGATACCAGGTTTTATGTTCTAAATAACTGAAATAATGCTTAATAAACTAAAGAAGAAAGAGGTTATTGCAGATGCAAATTACATTACCAAACACCATCACTAATGCATTTTCATTGCTAGCACATATGCTAAATTCATCATAACCTCCTTACAATAAGCAATACTAATGCTTTGCATTGATAGATCATTCAGCAGTTCTTCCACCTTAGTTTTTCCAAAATATTATTTCAGTTGATCAAGCTTTAACAGTTGTAAATTGCAGAAAAACTTAAGAAAAGAGAGAAAGTTAAGAAAAAAAAAACCCCCGCTGAACACAAACTTTACATTAAAATTAATTTAAGCCAAAAAAGAAAAAAAAAACATATATTTTCTTCTTTTCCCTTATCATTTTTCACCAATGGGAGGGGTTTAACCCCTAAAACCCTCCCCTTGGACACGGCTCTGGGTCTAGATATAATAATACAAACTGCTGTTTTTAAACCTAAATACCAAATAAAGACTTTGCCAAGTCATAAGAGTATTATTCAAACTACATGCTCATAGTTAAAGAAATTATTTAAATACCTAATTACATAACACAGATCTTAAACATGGCAAAGATGATACTCACAGAAAGTATACCATTAAATTACCAGACACTATGACTGTTCTGGAAAAACTGCTGCGTATTTCTGCCAAGTTTTCAAACAATGAGACATACATTAATAAAAGACATTTTACTTAGAAGCATTAATTGAGTATTCAAGTATAAAAATTTTAAATTTGGAGCACACAGTAAAAAAAGTGCTTTCATAGGTTATTGCAATTAAAATGTGTAGCAGCTTGAGTCCTGACACTACAATTATTAAATTATTTGGGATTGTCAAGAACACATTCCATTTATGAAAGATTAAACAGGATTTTAAGTCTCCATATATTTATCAAACACAATGGAATAAAAAAATACAAAAATTATAATCTTAAAAATTTTCTTGGTCAGTTTTTAGAGTATAGCTCATCATCAAGCAGCGTTTGCTTTTATCAGACACAATTTTGCTCGGATTGCAACACTTGATTTCCAGTAACTCATCTGTTTTATTTGCAAATATTTTATATCTCATAAATGAAATCAAAAGTGGATATTCACACATTTTGTACAAATTAACTACTTTTTAGGCTTACAATAGTATCTTTTGTTTTTCATAGATTTTTTCAGTTTCCTTTGCAGAGAGAGTACAAAAATATATTCCTTAAATTTCATTTAATTACTTTTTAATTGTTTGTTAGTTATATTGAAATTTAGAACACAATTTGGTTGGTAAAGAGTTTGAGAAGAAAAAGTAAAACTAACTCGAAAAATGTGTCCCAAAGCTGTGGCAACTGCTAAGGCTAAAAACATCATTGACCAAAAAAAGGCAGATTCTCTCAAAGCATTTCCAGTTAAAGTAAAAGTCTAAAAAATAAATAAACATATCATATATTATTACATAAAGGGGAACTTTTCAAGGTAAAAATAGCTACAAGAAGGTAAAAAATACCTACATTAAATATCTCACTATAAAAAATGGCAAATGTGGGCATAACTATTCCAACAACAATAGATGCTATAGATCCCACAATAACTTCTTTCCACTCTTTCTTGCTTTCTTTTAAAATGCGCCATCCAGATGGAATTTCAATATCTTCCTACATAAATATTAGCATTTATTAATCATGTCAAGAATTCTTTGAATAAGAAGTTAATACATTTCTATCATTAAACATGATTCAACAAGACTATTTTCAAAAGCTAAAAGAAGAAATATGGAAAATATTAAGAAGGTTGGGTGAGCTACAATTAGACACATGACACAATGAGACACTAAGAATTTCATATATCTGTTTCACGAACAAAGTCTGCTATTTAGGTGTAGTAAATAAAAGCTAATTGCTACTCAGAATTCCATGTTACACATGGCTACTAGTTCATGCACTAAAGAAACAGTTGTGTTTCACTCCTCTAAATTTATCTTATAAGCATGAAACTCTTTTCAGTATTGAAAAATTAACAAAATAAAGAAATGGATTTTTAAACTTAAGGAAAAAAATGTTTATGAATGATAAAACAAAAATGGAAATACTCACAATACTTAATATAACATACTAATGGTATCAATAAAGCTGGAAAATAGTTTTGATATCTCATTAAAGTAAGTTCAGATGCCTCATTAACACAAATGTGACAACCGACTTTTTCTTTTTTAATTTGACTAATTTCTCATAGAACAAAGCAAAGTAAACATTAATAATACACAAAGTATTTTTACTGCTCTCTAAGGAAAACTTCCAAAATACTTCATCTAATAGAAAATAACACTACATTAATTAGAAGCTTAATGCATCTTAACAACAAAGAAACTAAAATATCATTACAATGTAGAAAAAAAATATTTACCTCTTCTACTTCACTTTCAAGTCGACTTAATAGTCTGTGATTTTCATGAATTAAAGATCTTGATCTAGATCTAGATCTTTTTGCTAGTTTGAGACTTTCAACTATTTCAGACCCACTTTTACTCACTGAAAACATAAACAGTGTTAAAAGTTAGTAATTTAAAGAAAACATACTTGAAAATTATATTTAAATTAGAGATCATACATAGCTTGTCAATTAAATGCTTATAAAACATACAATTTCTTTTCACATAAAGTATTATAAAAATGATAACCTTCATCAGAAAAGCATTCTTGATCTTCATGACCTTCATCAATGAACATCTGGTTCGTTACTAATTGATAATATAAGCCATGTTTTTTCATTAATTCATCATGAGTTCCTTGTTCTTTTATCATACCATTTTCCATTGCACAAATAACATCAGCAGTTTTAATTGTAGAAAGGCGATGAGCTACAACTATTGTAGTCCTACCTTTTTGTGCCTAATTAAAGAACATGAATTAGGCATAAATATGCATCAACTTACAGTGTTAAATAGATATACAAAAAACACTCACAAGAACATTGTAGCTCATTCTAATGCATTGCTCTAGAATAACATTACACAGGAAGAAAAATGAATCATGATATACTCGTTTTGAATTCTCGAAAGATAATATATACTATTAATTCAACAGTTGCTTTTTAAATGTTGCAAAATATATGTTATTTTAACTACAATTCAAGTAATTTTGATTAATATTTATAATTCAAATCAACTATTTTACTGATCTAAAAGAAGTTTTCTGCTTCATGTTATCGGCAAAATTTTTAATATCAGGCCAGTGTCTTGTCTCCTGTTAGATAATACTTAATATATAATGCTGAGTCCTTCACGGGGAAGCTGTTTCAAATTCCATAAGCAGCCAAAACATTGTTTTCTGTTATTGCAAGAATATGCAACTAATTAATGTGTTATTTAGTATTATCAACATTTTGAAATTTTAACGTGATAGGAAATGTTTTGATGTGTCAAATTTTACCAATGTGCCACATTTACTATGTCTGCTTCATAGAAACCCAAACAAAGAGATCAGTGGCGGCTGGTACCTTGAAAAAGTGAGGGGGCCAGAAAAGTGAGCCCCCCAAAACCAGTTGAGGGGGGGGGCAAGGTTCTGAAGCTTTCCTGTGGAATTTTTTTCAAAATTGAAGTCCTGAAATCGACCTGAAGAAAAAAAAATCTTCGTATAATCCACGGATAACACGATGCAAAAGAATAAAGCGTTGATTTAGCATACAATTTTAGCAACTAAATTAAAAACGTGAAGAAGTAATAACTTTAAAGGCACATTCAAAATTAATATGAAAAATAATGATTTCTCCTCTAAATTGTCATCATAGTAGTTACACTAATTACTTGAAGACAGCGAGTCAAGAAAGGAGCAAACGGTCTAATATTGTGCAAATGAAGGCTTCTTCCTTTACTGTATGTTGTTTAATTTAAATAGCCTGAATCGCGGAAGAACCAGTAAGCTATGCTAAATAAACAACATATTGGTGGGTAACTGTCTCTGTGAATCTCACTGTAATTATTGAAGTTCACTGCATTGGTGTTGAGAGGAAAAAAACACAGATATTCCGTGGCAGCGTATAATCCACACCTCATTGATCTTACACTTTTTTGACAGATAATACGCATGAAAATACGGTACAATCCATTTTTTTTATTTCAAGCAAGTAGTACACACAAAAAGGAAAATAAATAAAAGTTACAAATTATTATTTGAAAAAAGTGAGGGGGCCCAGGCCCCCTCTGGCCCCTCCCACGAGCCGCCACTGAAAGAGATAAATGAGAAGAAGGTGCTACAATGAATGAAGTCAACGTAGCTTTGAATTATTGTAAAAAGTTGTCTGATTAGCATTCCCAATCTTGAGAAAGAAAAAGATTTTGTTCAGCATATCAAAAGAAAATGCTAGCAGATAATTTATGATGGTTGTTGCTTTGTATGTAATTGGACATTAACGAGCTGATGTGTGCATCACATGACTTCCTTTTACTCCAATTTAATGTCATTTCCCCATTATTCGCTATTTTAATGTGATTCAATATTTATTCTCTAAATATCACCAACAATGGCCAAATTGAAACCAAAAAAAAAAAAAAAAAACTCCGCCAAATTTGTCGCCAAGTTGGCGACAAAACTTGGCGACCAAAAGACTGGCGATATATCGCCAAGTGTCCGACAAATTATAACGCCACTTGAGTTTACATCGAAATTAACAATGATTTCCCCCCAAAAAGGTGCAAAAGACCCCCTTAGGAACATCCGAAAGCAACCAAAAGGGGAGGTGCACAACTAGACCCCACTACGAGTCTATGTACCAAATTTCAACTTTCTAGGACATACCATTTTTGAGTTATGCGAGATACATACGCACATACGCACATACACACATACATACAGACGTCACGAGAAAAGTCGTTGTAATTACCTCGGTGATGGTCAAAATGGATATTTCGCGTGTATATACATTCTTAGGCACTTTTCCGCATGTGGTCGAATCGAAAAAAAAACTCAACATTCATTTGGGGGTGAGCAAAATGGAAATTAAGGGCGATTTTTGAGTGAAAATTTTTTCGCGAATACAATACTTCCTTTTTTGTAAAAGGAAGTAAAAATAATCTGATTTCAAAAAAAGAACAAACATATATTTTAATAGAAACAAAGTTTCCTTTTAGTCTTTAGAAATGAAACACCAGTTCCTGCTAAACTGTATTCAAGATAATCCCACACACTAAATCCTACTGTTGATTCCTTGGAAGGAATGGTATGAGAAATGGGTATCAAAAGATTCAAATCTTCACTGATACTTACTAAATATCCTAAATATCAAGGTATATCCAGCCTCATTTTTTTTTTTTTTTTTTTTTTTTCATTTTTAACTGCTTACAAGAGCGTTACTGAATTCCAAACTACAGTGCCTATGAACTTTGGAAAGCTGGTAAAATAAAATGAACCAAATCATCTCATGACTCTACAGAAGGAAATAGTGACACAAAAATTCTTTTGAATAATAATTTTGAAATTTGGCTACCAAACTAAATTAAATGAACATACATTCTGCAAGTAAAATAATTGTAGTTATGGCATCAAACTTAGGATCAGAGAGTCCTGGGTTCAATGAAAGAGATAAAATAAAACTCATTTCAGTATCTGTAGGGTATAAGATCATTAAATCAGCTTGAAAATCCTGTTGTCAGTCATAGCAGTTACCATGAGTATGGAGACTGGAGAACATTGTCCTCCTTTTTAGGCTTGGGGAATAAAATATGGAGAGAACTGGTAGCAGTATCTCTTGGTAAACAAATAACAACTACTGCTAATACCATACAAATACATTAATGTATGAAAAACAATGATAATTAAAACATACCTTATCAAGAGCTTGCTGGACAATAGCTTCACTTTCAGAATCTAAAGCAGAAGTTGCTTCATCTAAAAGAAGTATTCGTGGATCACGTACTAAAGCTCTTGCAATGGCAATTCTTTGCTTTTGACCACCAGATAATTGTGCTCCTCTTTCCCCAACCAAAGTATCATAACCCTAGAAAATTAAAACCAATACTAGAAGTTGTACAAAATTATTTTGAAAATTAAAATGTATTTCAATTGAATTCTTTTTTTACTTAAAAATAACACAGTCTAAAAGCAGTGCCATTTTCTCCTTACTAACAAAAAAGTATTCAATTAATTCATAATGGATAGATGCTGAATGTTTTTCTGTTTTTTAAAGAAATTTAAAGTTTTCCTCTATTTCAAACTAAATACAGTTAAAGGCATTATCATGAATCATTCATAGTACATCAGATATCTAACCAAAAACAAGGAAATCTACAAATAATAAGTTTCCTTCCAAATATTAAGACCAAAAGTTAAAGCAATTATCAGTTATTAGGGGAAAAAATGAATACATTAAAATTTAACTAAATTTATAACAAAAAAAAAATAATAATTCAAAACGACATTTTATGTTTAATACTTTCATTCGGACATAAAAGTGCATAGATACCTTAGGCAGTTGAACGATAAAATCATGAGCATTAGCCATTTTTGCAGCAGTAATGATATCAGTTAGTGAAACTCCTTGATGCCCATATTCAATGTTATTCGCTATTGTACCACTAAATAAAACAGGCTCTTGGCTAACAATACCAATTTTTGATCGCAGCCAGTGAACATTCAAAGACTTCAAACTGTGCCCACCTAATGTAATCTAAAGAAAAAAATATATCAGCATTACAATTCATCAAGGAACTTACAAGATTAAAACATAACTTTAAAATACAGTAAACTCCCGACTATTTGTGGAATAGAGGGGCATGGTCACCGCAGATTACCGAATTTGCGAATAATCTGCAAAGTAAGTAAAAAACGATACTAGTGTATCCAATAGCTTTAGAAGAATTAATAACACTGTTGTACATTTAAAATATAGGTAAAATGATAACAGTGAATAAAAAATGTTAGTAAAAGCTAAACAAGGATCGCTCATTATTGCAAATGGATAACATAGATAAGCGAGCAAATGGTTCATAACAGATTAACTGAAACAGGTCAAGCTGGGTTACACAGAAAATGCATAGAGGAAGAGGGGGGGGGGGGGGTAGACAAGAATGGACCGGTCACTCAATTACGCAAGTTAGTCGTGTAGAATTAAAATTCAGTAAGCACTAGGGTATATTTAAAAATCACACTTCAAGTACAGGTTTCCGTGACCATGGAAGGTTTGATGTCTTTGGAACGGAAGGGGAAGAAAGAAATGGGAATGTCTCGAAAGAGATTTTTTACTTGTTAAATGAAAATGTGTGCATGTCTGCATTTAGTTAATCATCGCTGAATTTTAATTATTATTTTTTACTGTGAAAGGCCAGGATAAGCCGCCTGCGGATAATCGGGAGTTGACTAGATTTAGTTCTTGTTAGTCTTAGTTCTTTATCAGACTAAATAGCTGGGTTAGGACAGACATTTGTGTTTGGAAAATTTTGCATATAGCTGAAAACCAGTACAAACTTTAAATACATCATTATAAATAAAATGCCAAAAATCCCCATCAATCTCTCGCAATTTGGCAGAAAAAATGGATTTTTTTAATATTGGCCTTAGGATGAGCTAATGCTTTAAATAAGATTTAAAGTTATAAACAGAACTACATTTTAGTTTTAGTTGAGTGGTAACAAAGTGACAATGGTTAATTTTTCAAAACAAACAATACTTAAAGTAAAAATGTTTGTGCATTGCTCCTACCCATATAAAATAAAAACAATTCGAGTTACTAAGTCTTTTTTTATAGTTCCTGTCTCAAATTTATTTGTTAAATCCCTCTTTCAACATCAGTCTAGCCATGGGATAGATTAACAACTTTATGGACTTTATTTCAAAAAAATCGCAGGAAAAACATTAGAAAATAGCCAAATTCAAGAAAAAAACGTAAAGTTTCAAAAAAAAAAAAGGAAAACTGCAGGTCTGCAGAAGAATCTTATGCTTGAACTTACATTGTTTTGCTTATGAATCTTAAGATAAGAAGGAAGAACAATCAAGTAAAGCTTGACCACTGAGAGATGGCAGATGACCTTGAAGAGGAAACATTTGCACGAGGGACATTTTTAAAGTAAGGTCTATTTTGAAATAAAAAAAGAACGAGAACAGATAAAGCAAAGATATTTATAGCAAAAAAAATCTACCACCCATACGCTACAGTTCGACACTGCTCCCGTGATTTTTCCAAGCATTTGTCATAGCGTGGTACAGGTTTTTGTATACCTATTCGTAAAAAATTGCCGCCTGTGTAGTCAACCATGGGGTAACATGTTCTCTGAGCTCATTATTGCTGTTGTGCCACAGACCACCTAGGAAGGACTTTAGATGCCGAAACAAATGAAAGTTGCTGCGAGCGAGGTGGGGGCAGAACCAGAGGATGTTCAGAAACGTCCCAGCCAAAGCCCTGTAAGAGTCCTCATAGTTTACACAGGCGGCAACATCGTATGAATAGGTATACAAAAACCTGTACCACGCTATGACAAATGCTTGGAAAATCACTGGAGCAGTGTAAAAATATAGCATAAGGGTGGTAGATTTTTGTGCAATAAATGTCTTTGCTCTATCTATACTCGTTCTTTTTTTATTTCTAAACGGACCTTACTTTAAAAACATGCCTTGTAATAGGTAGAATCAGTTAGAAGGTGCCAAGTGGTAAAAGTGGGTTCTTGCTGACCCTATCTATTACAAAATAATAACTAACAAACTACTACAAATGATAAAATGATGTTTCTGTTTCAAGCTCATCTGCCATCTCTATGGAAGCTTTAACAAAGACATTGGTTACATCTTTCTTCGACAACACACAGCAAAACACGTGTACACCAGAAGTAGGCTTCATTTCCTTCTACTGAAGGAATGTGAATATGAAAATATTTCAGCATCCATTTAATTCTAAAAAACAACTTCACAATATGGTGCTGGTTGAAATTTAAAATTTGGGGTTTTTATCTCATTCGGATTTTAAATTAAGTAAGATAGCCCAGTTTTGAAATTGTTGTTGCAGAGTACAATCAAAAAATAAAAAATAATAATAAATTTAAAAAAAGATCATTATTATGAGTAGCAGTTATTTGAAATGAAAGCAGGATATTTGCAGAATAACACTACTTACGATTCCTTTAGCTGGGTCATAAAATCTCAAAATCAAGTTCACAATGGTGGATTTGCCACTTCCACTAGCACCGCATAATGCCACAATTTGTCCCTCCTTTATGCGTAGTGTAAAGTTTTTTAAAACCTGCAAATAATAGTATTTTACAAACTTTAGTATAATTAGAGAAAAATGTAACACATTTAACAGTGAAAGAGATCAACTGAAGAGAGTTTGAAGTAATATATTAGCTAAAAGTAGAAATTAAACTCCAGAACTTTTTTCATGAGAACATTCTTCTGGAGGTGAAATTTGGAGATCATGCGAGAAAATTCCTTCCTTCTTAAAAGTCAACCATCCATAATAATGTAAAATAATATTCAATTATCAAGGTCAAATCCTACAAGTAAAATGATTTTGGGTTTTATTTAGCCCTCAAAATGATCATTTCGTTTCAGAGAATTTTCTCGGAATTATGTAAAAGACGGGTCAATATAGTAATGTTTTTGTAATAAAAATGGATTGAAAAAGCAAAATAAAAAGCTGCAATTAAGAGCTGAATCAAAAGGGAGCAAAATAGCTATAATAGGGAAGTTGCAACCTGTTAAATATTCCTATTTTGACTATCCAATATTGTTAATTGATCCTCAAAACTCAAAAAATTCACCATCACCGAATTTTAAAACACCATGATTGATTTTTCATGAATTTTTTAAAAATCCACGCACAAAAGTGCGCTCTTTTGAAACGTCATGAGCTTACGTCACAGGGCTCTAGGGGGCAGTCTTCAGCTGAAGATCCCCTATTTTCGCTGCGGACATTTTGAGCACGTCGCTATTTTTATTTTCAAGAAATTTAACAATCCTTTTCAACACACTATGGAGGCCGGATTCGTTAAAGCACAGTCTAATAATCTTCCTCAAGTAACATCAATGATGGTGTTTGAATATTTCAAAGAGGATAAGAGATTTAATGTTCCAGAAACGAGATGAAAGTGCGTCTTAAACGAAGCCACTGCACTTTCCTTGGCTTCTCCTTGTCCGCTGATGGGCGGCGAAAGAGCGGATGACGTCACTTCCTTAGCCCATTTGACGTCACATTCGCTTGAACTTAAAAAATTATTTTGAAAAAAAAAATTATCTTATTGCAAAAAAATTTTCACCGATGATGTTCATACATGTTATTCTATCATATAAAAATAAAATTGAAAAATCAAAAACTTCCCTATTTTTACACCCCATTTAACAAATAAAAATATGTTTACAAATTATGTAAATGTTAACTCTTTTTCAACCAATTTTGCATTATATAAAAATTATCATCTACAGAATGATCCAAAAGTCACGCAGCCTGTTGTAAAATATTTTATTTAAAAAATAACATTAAATTTAAATCCATATTATTTTGCTTGCTGGCAATACCGTAATTTTGGTATAACACACCATTTTTAGTTTCATACTCTATGTGCACTGACACTTTCAGAAGCTTTTAGTACGTCGTTTTGTCGATTTTTTAAAAAATATTGAGCAATAATTTCCAACTCATTCATTTGAAGTCATTGGTTGATCCTTTCACTAATTTATGAGTAATTCTACACCAAAGACACAAATCACTCAGTAAATACCTAGTTTTTGGGAAACTGGAACCGGAGAAGTTGACGCCCATCTCTACTAGGCCAGAACAAACAGACAAGGTGAAAAGCAAAATGTTGAACTTGAATTCAAAGGGTCTCAGAAAACTGGCCTTGCAGATGTATTTATCACATGAAGCTTTTCACAGAGCTCAGAAGAAATTGAGAACTTTACACTTATTATGTTAGTATCATTCAAGAATTGAAAACTCCAGATGAAATTAAACAATTAAGTTATTGTCAAAAGTCAAGGAAATGTAATTGAAAAGTTGATCATGTGCTCTTGACAAATGAAGCCTGGTTGTTTCTTGTTTCTCCTCACAAGCTCTAATGGTAGTTCCAATACAAGAACTGATCCACTGAAAATCCACACATTAATCATGAAAAGATTTTGCATTCGACAAAAATTTCGAATTCAGAGGAAAATCTATCTTGATCATGCTATATGCAAAAAGCTACTAAAAGTGTCAGTGTGCATGGAAAGTAGAAATAAAGATTGCCTGTCATTTTGAAATATAGTCAACAAGTAAAACAGCTTGCATTTAAAATGAAGAGTTATTTTTTAAATAAAATATTTTATAACAGGTTGCATGACTTTTGAACCATCCAGTATTTCATCACACAAAATGTTCACAAATATATGTAAATAAGATTTTTACAACTTCTGACTTTAATAATGAATGCTCCAAAGCTAAATTTGTTGACTTAGTTTTTTTAATTTAAAATTACTTTGGCATCATTTTCTACATACATTTACAAATGAATAATAATCAATATAGAACATAGAACTCACAGATGAGACTCTAAATGTGATTGTATCTAATTACAAATGGTATATTAACAGCTTCTTAAGTTGTGAGAAGTAAAGTTACCATGCATCAATATCAATTTCAAATGCCTAAATACATTCATTTTTTAAACCTTTGGATTAGATAACATCTTTTCAAGGATATTTCATTCACCATTGAATACTTCAGTTTTTAAAATCAGAAGAATATTCCCCATCCTGTCTCAAAAAAGACCAATTAAATTTATTTTCTCAAACCAGTTACAACCTGAAGAATATTATAATATTCACCACCAGAAAAATGCCCCATTTATGAAGTATTACAATAATGCCATTCTGGAAAATTTTTCAACCAATAATCATTTGAAAGTGTTAATTAAAGGTATTTTAAAAATGACTTAATATTTTGCACATATATTATGGGGGTGGGGACGTAAGAGATGTAACATATTGCCATAAAAGTTTTTTTGAAAGTGTCGGATAAAGATATTTTTAAAAATAAATTAAAATTTTATACACATATTATGGAAAACACACGTAAAAGTTGTAATATATTGCTATAATTTTTTTTAATATATATATTTAATTCCAATATTCAAATTTCTGTAAAAAAAGTTTTGTTAAACACAATAAGTATTAATGTAAATCTGGATATTTTTTACTAATACTCTCATTTAAAATTTCATTTCCAAATAAAATGTAATGAAAAAAAAAAGCTGTCAAAAGTTCTTTTAATAACAATTTATACTAATAAATAAATAGATACCTCTGTGAAGAAATGTAACTCAATTCTGTCAATCATCAACGTTTTGATGCACAAAATTAGCAAATTACTGTATACAGGTGTTTTAAGTTTTTGGATGAAAAGACATCCTGTAAAAGCTAAACTTTACACTTACTTTGAGACCAATTTTGCACATTCTAGCATATTCAAGAACAATTTTGATTGTTCTCAAACAAAATAGTGCAAATATTTAGTTTCAATTGTTTGAATTGCTACTTTTGCTAGCAGAAAATCTTCAAAATAGCATTTTTATTATTAACACCCTTAAGTTAGTGCTTATTTTGTATTTTTTTTTTTTTTTTCAAAACCATTCCTTCACATTCAATGTTGTCCAATTGTTGTGACTACAAGTAACTTTAAAAAAAAGATGTCTCAAAAATTCTCCTTCACAAGAATCTTTTTGAGAACCTTCTCCTTCATATTATTACTGAGCATTTTATGCCACAAGTTTAAAGACAACTTTAAAGACTTAAAGAGAGTTCAATTAGTTTTTATCTAAATTACATATGTGGGAAAAAGTAGCAGAATTTTTAACTCGTACATAGCAATTTGTAAGAACAGAAAACATTACCTTATAAAATAAATGAACAGACTCAACAGATTTACTCTCTCCAATCAAAATTACGATCAATACATGAACAATAGTCTGTATGCATATCTTTAAACTAGTTGCTTAAAAATAAACAATAATCTTTATTTTCTCTCAAAATCTAAAATTTAGCTGATAATATTGTTACTTAAGTGTTTAATATTTTAGAATTTTGGACAATGTTCAATTAGTTAAACTTCAATTCTGTGAACTTTAGCTATTAGCATTATGCAACAAATATTCATTGGACAAATTTTTAAAATGAGGTTCAAAGAAGTAACAAACCTGAACAGTTTTTCGTGTTGGATAAAAAAAGTTCACATTTTGGAAAACAATATTTGTTGAGAATTCACTGGGCTGCAAACCTTCATTGGAATAAGGGTCAATTTTCGGTTTCTAGAAATACATTTGCTTTTTACAATTAAAATAATCAAATAATTTCAGAACACATTTAATTAATAAATATATTTCATCAAAACTCAATACTGTCATCAACATAAAAACTCAACATTAAACCTTGCATAAAAAGTGTTTAGTGACAAAAAATAAAGCAAGATAAAACTATATTTTCTCAAAGAATTAATAACCGAGAAATAGTCTATGATAGCAATGAAAAACCATGTGTTGTGATAACAGTGGAAAACACAGGACAGCACAAAAATATTAAAATTACTGTTAGAATATAAGACCATTAAATACACTTTAGAACTAGGCATTACAAGTTTTAAAGGTTTTTGCATTATATATTATAGATCATTTCCTAAATTAACTAGCTTTACATACATGGTCAAGTTTGATATTGGAAACTTATAATATGCTTACATAAATTTCATAGTATGAATAGAGCAATACAAATCATACAATTTAGTAGCATTCAAAAACTTATAACAAGTTATTAGCAATCAGAAGATCAAAAGCACTAGCTTATAACTGCTTTTTAAACAAATTGTCAATAACTGTTTGCTTGAGGACTTTTGATTTTAGAGCACATATTTTTTATTTTTTTTCTTCCTTGCTAGAGCTAGGAAACCGGCTTCTGACCAGACTTTGTGCCACACATTGATAAGCATTTCTTGAGTTAAAGAATCCCATGCTTCTCTCAATATTTATAAGACATCTTTCAGTGAGTATAGACAATTTCTAAAGAAGCTGTCTACTCATACAGTTCAGTGAAGAAATCATGAATGATCCAAGATCTTTTATTATTCTTCTGAATTACAGGTAGCCTATTAATGCCTTTTAGGTAAAAAGCATGTTAACAACATCAAAAGTGTTACATTTCTATGTTCCTGCTTTATTGCTGCACACAAGTACAGTGACCCCCCTTTTTTTGTCCCCTTTTGAACTTGATGTTTTACTCTTTTGTTCATCTATAACTTTTGAACAGCAAATTCTAATTGAACTAATTCATGAATGGCGGTTTTCAAATCTAGTTAGCCAACCAGTGTACTAATCACAATTTGTTTCAACATTCAGTTCTTTATGCAGCTTCTTCCTTTTTGATACAATATTTGCCTAGTTGTGGGAATAGTTTAGGAGCATCTTTACTCAAACTATTCAAACAAAATGGCATCTAAGTGATCTGTTTGAGCTGCATGCCAATCTTTTAAGATTTTACATTTCTTTGGAAGAATCCAAATTCGTATATAAGTCCAATATTATTTTCCTGTTACTTCATATATCATACAGTTTGATTACTGATCCCAAAAACTCTGGTAATTACTTTATTGATGAGACTTAATGAAGTTCTTTTAACATTTCAACTTCCTGTGAAATAGTAAGAATAATGCTTTTTTTTTTTATTGGCACCAATCGACACACAATTTGTCAACTTTTTCTACTATGATTTCATTATTTATAGCACATGCAACAGAACTATTATTTTAGTTAAAATAAATCTTGATGTAATGCATAAAACAATCGAACAGCATGCAAAACAATGTGAATGATTTGTGTGATCACTAGTGTGATGTTAATGGTCGGCTGTCAATCACTGAAAAGCAATTCCTGTTTGTACTGCAGTTCTTTTAAAGATGATCAAATAGCACTATAAAAGTGCTTACTTATTGTAATCACATTATTTCGTTCATAGTTTAAAAACAGTTTATGCGACTAATTATACAGTTATGTGGATGCTCTGAATAGGGAGTAATACATCAAAATTGCTGTTTGGTTCCAAAATCAGCACATGGACAAAGAATCAGAGGCTATAAAACAATCACAAACAAAAAAAAAAAGGTTTAAAAAAAAGAGTGCTACGGAACATGGTGTAACAGCATAAGAAACTTAAACTCAGAAACTTTAAAATCAGCTTGTATGTTTGAAATATATATATATATATATATATATATATATATATATATATATATATATATATATATTAGGGTGGTCCTTATTTATATGGGAAAAATTTTTTTTTCGGATTTCAACAAGTGACGCCCCCTAGTTTTGTGACACTATAATAAAAAGTAATCGGTGCAAAATTTGAACTCGATCGGTCAATAATAACACGTGCCCCTAGGACGTTAAACTTTAACACTTTTGATAATTTTCTCACAAACCTTCGAGTTTTTACTTCAGACCCCGTACGTCGTTTCTCCTATGTTTGCAAAATATTTTTACGTTGAGGTATCACTAAAATTAATCTTTTTAATTACTTCATATCGTCTAAAGATTTTACATTGAATAAGAATGAAATAGTGCTTTAGAAACTTTACCTTAATCGTACGCTTTTCTCAATGTATCTCAATCGTGTGCATTTTTTTTTTCGATAGTCTTGAACTGTCTGTAAAATACTAAATTGCTTCTGTGACTCATATTTGGTAAATTGATTGTGAAATTCTTCGATTAATTGTGCTCCTCTTTCAGTTGTATCATTCACAACTTTCAGCATTTTAACGATATCCCTTTAAATAGTTTCCTTCATTTTGCCATGAAGCAGGATCAAATAGGAAAACTTCTTTTGGTGTTTGTAACTTATCAAACAGTTTTATTGACTTGTAATTGATTCTATAAATAGGAAGATCTTTACTAAGAAAGTATTCCAAATCATCTACTGTTATCTGAAATTTTTTATAGTCATCAGACACGTCTTCCTATTCAGCAAGCATTTTTAGGTAGTCTTTTCCTATCTTCAAAGTTAATTCCTTCATCCAATACGGACAAAGCTACTAGTTCATCCCCTAAGTACCATAAATGATTTATGAATTTTTCAATCACTGCTTCTGCTGCATGTTTGTCATCATTTTGTACGCTACAGGTTTTTTAGACACTAGACTTTATATTAATTTAAAAGGCCTAGAATAGGTTTCTGCGAAAAACTATATCTTCATACAACATTTAACTGTAAAACAGCATTTACGGGCATTCTCTTCATGTAAGGTCAATTTAAATTGTTTCCTAAATACATAAATATTCAAACAATAAATTCCTTTTGCCACCCATCTGGCTCTCAGATAAGCTCCAGGTTGCCGAAAACATATCCCTGTAGGAGGGAGGACTTCAACAAGAAATATTATTACACGTTATGAGAATTCATTGTAATATTTCTTAATTCCACTTTCTACGAACAATAATATGTCATCAAATTCTTCTTTTAGAATTTAAGTGGTATGTGTACTTTTTGAATTTTGAAGCGCTTAAATAATGGAATATCGAGTCTAGAGAACTAAGAAAGGAAAGAACTTCTTTAAAGACACTCTGCAGTACGATTTCAAGTGCATGATGATAGCAATACAAATGCAGTATATCACCGTTCAACTTTTACTCTAAAAAATTACATGCTCAATTTATACGGCCGGTATTGTAAGCAGCTGTATAAAACACTACAGCTTGAACAGTTATCAATAAAGAGCAATCATCTAAGATATCATATACAACTGAAGAAATATCTCAGAAATTCTGAGTAGCTGTTCAACATTGGGACCTGAAGCTATCATGGTAAGCCTATCGGCCGTTTTTTTTCCGGTTACATCTGGATGTAGCTTTGTATCCCAGGGAATAACTAAAAAATCTAAATTTAAATTCATGAAATCTGATTTTACCTCTCGAAGATTTTCTCTTGCTCTCTTAAGGGATGTACGATTGATCATAAGCTTATTTGGATTTAAATTTACTGCATCTACATAGGCAGTTAACAAATGAGCAGCATCTTTGTCCGTAATATGGCATTTGTCTAACATTGATGAAATGCGAGCGAATCTCAATAGTTGTCAAGCTTTTTTGCGTTGTGGTAGACCAGATATAGAAAAAAGGTTCAACAGGTTAGGATAGATACCCATTTCGGTTTCTAAATCTTGTGAATTGCAAGAGGAATTTGATAATAATAAAGGACTATGTACTGAAATACAAGAGAGTTTAAAGTATAGATTTTTACATTATTCCGATCTCGAATTTTTAAAAATTTATATTTTAGATATGGATTAGATATTATTTTTATGGTAGGGTAATCGAGGATTTTTCAATATTTATATTATAAGAATGCATAAACATTTAAGTATAAAACTAAAGAACAGTGAATTAAAATATAATTGTCATTATTTATATTTATAGCATGGAAACCTAGTGACCCTATTTGCCACACCTAATACATACACGGAAAATTTTCTAAATCAACACCCCCAAAGCCTGGAGGAGGCAATTTGTTGTTGTCAAAAATCATTCATTAATGGCCTAGGTCATTCATTAATGGCCTAGGTCTTTCATTAATGGCTTTTGAATCCCTTGTGTCCATTTTGGTGGAAAGAAATGTTCTCCTGCCGCTTGGTTTGAAACGAATAGCGGTATGTCTGTCCCAAAGCCATTGGTGTACATATACCCTATGTAATATGTAAAATTTTACAGAATGAAAGTGAGAGAATGGTTGGTCTGGAAGCAGCAACATCTATTGAGGTTCAAAATTACTTTAAATATGAAACCTAGGGTTAGTTTTACATAAAAATGAGAAAATCCGCAATTTTTCCTCCGAAACTCAAAAAAGGGGACCTAGGGGCACGTGTTAATATTCATGGATTGACTTAAAATTTTGCATGGATCATTTATTTATATAATGGAACAAATTGAGGGGGCGTCGTGTAAAATATCTACAACTTCAAAAATAAGAACCACCCTAATATATATATATATATATATATATATATA